>NC_135809.1:119278285-119578285 GCF_964213995.1 Mustelus asterias
CTTTGGCTAGCCTCATCACTTAAGTGCATTTAACAAATTAAAATTCTCCCAAAGAAGGAGCAAAAGATTAAAAGGAGGGAATGAAATTTGAGAAGTCAAATTTGTTGAAAAACAAAGATTATTTAATCTAAGTGCAGTTTAGTAGAATTAATCTGATCAGTACATACAATGTCCTAGGAATTTTGAAGCTTGCCACTGAATCATAATAGTGCGGCAAAAAGCCATTTGGCCCATCGAGGCTGCATTGTCTCTCTCCAAGAGCAATTCGGGTGGTCCCACTACCCTCCCGCCCTCACCCCAGAGCCCTGAAAATCTCTTCTCTGTAGGCGCTTATTGAATTTCCTTTTGAATGTCACAATAGAATCTGCCTCCACCACACTCTTAAAGCAACAAATTCCAGACCCTAAGCATTCACTGCGTAAGAATATTTTCCTCACACCACATTTGCTTTGCTTTACTATCAATTTAAATCAGTGTCCTCTGGCTCCCAGCCCATCTTCAAAACGGAACAGTTTTTTTAACTAGCTATACTTGCCTCGACCCATGATCATTTTAAGCATCTATATCAAATCTTCTCTCAGCCTTCTTGGGTGGGAAAATCCCGCCTGAGGTCAACGGACCTTTCAATTTTCCGCCCCTCGCCTGCTCAGATTCCCATGGCAGGCGGGGCGGCAGAATTCCAGCATTCATCTATAAAGGAAAACAACTGAAGTTTCTACTCTTGTCACTGAAGTCTTTCATTCATGGAGCCAGTCTCAAATCTTTTCTGCACCTTCTCTAAAACCTTCACAGCCTTCCTACAGTACAGCAAATTTGAAGAACTAAAGACTGGTAAGTGACTTGGGCCAGGTGCTGAAAGAGGAAATTTGAGAGGCATTGCTCATTGTCATGACTTTGACTCAAGAGACCAGATTGTTACCATGGAGCCAAGGACTCAAAGACTACAGAAGATGTGCAAACTTTCCAGTCAAGCCAGCGGAGTTTAATTGGGATCATTTAAAAACAGTTGGAAACTGTGGGAGAGCTAAAGATTGGTGCAACAGCCCAAATAGTCACTTCTCATTTGTTCTATAAAGAAAGTTTCAGTTTATTTTTTGGAAATGGGGGTGGGGGGAGACACATGAAGCTAGGCAAATTAAAGGCAACACCAATAACTTGCATAACGTGACATCATTGACACAGTAAACATATCTCACAGCTCTTTAAAGGTATGTTGGTTAGGAGCCACATAAGGAGTGGGCGGGTACCAAGAGAAAGGCTTTAAGGAATTTCTTAAGGGGAAGAGAAAGGAAGAGAGGTTAAGGAAGTTGAATTCTGGCGCTCATGGCTAAGGTAGCTGACAGCATGGCTACCAGCAGTGATGCAAATAAAATCAGGGACCTGTAAAAGGCTGGAACTGGAGGAGTGCGCAGAGATCGCGGAGGGCTGGAGGAAGTTACAGAGAAGGGAGGACGTGACCATGAATGGATCTGAACAGGAAGATGGAAATCTTAAAAACAAGGCATACTTAAATCAAGATGTAAACATCCATTCATCGTTAACTCTTGTGAGATCCCTCACCTTCATGCCTTCCTCCCAGCTAATCCAGAGGTCGCCTCTGGTAAGGAAACAAGCTACGGCTCGCCTGGCCAGTTGGTGAATCCAACCCTCTTGCCGTAACTGTTTCATAATTGCATCAATCCAAGGGAATCCTGTTTGTCCATGTGCCCACTTGGCGAGGGCTTGTTGGTTCTCGTCCCAAGGAATCTGCATGCAAATAGGATTCCCTTCCAGTCTGTCAAAATTCGGGTTATTTGTTGCTGCAGTGTAGAAGAATTCCCGCCACAGCAGCTTCCCATACAGAGAAAGAGGTGGATTGCTGTGCTTTTTTACCTAAAACAAATTGAATTCATATTTTGTGAGATGATCAGTAATATAGATCGTAAATAGAATGTTACTTATAGACTACAACATACTTCTGTGGGCTTTCAGTGGTGACATTAGTAATGAGTCAACGTATATGTTCAAGGTTAAGAATTACACCAAATTATAGCTATTCTCAAACATCCCCAGGTTCCTCATGTACAAAAAATGGACATGTCCACATTTCTAACTATACTAGACTGAAATCTGGTGTGGATTTGTGTCGGGATTGGATGATCTCTGCTCGATGGTAGTATTCCTGGGATGAAATGTATCCCGGGCTGTTGAATGAGGCAAGGGAGGAAATAGCAGGGGTGCTGGCAATAATTTTCAAATCCTCTCTGGCCACAGGAGGGGTGCTGGAAGACAACCAATGTGGCACCACTAACCAAGAAGGGAAGAAGGGATAAACCAGGAAACTACAGGCCAATCAGTCTAAGCTAAGTTTGCAGGGAAAACACAGAGTTCTTTATTTTATAACAATAAGTTTCTGCCTGTTTCTGAAAGAAGCAAGAGGAGTTTTCCTGTCTCACTCTCTGGAGGCTGCTGTTTGGGGCTGTCAGAAGACAGGTGTCTCTCTCTACAAGTGTTTAAAAACTCTAGGACTGTTAACAAGTAAAAACATGCAAGCCTGTGTTATTTGCTAACTGCTTTGGAAGAGGAGTTTCAGTCTGTAAAAGGAATATTGCTTAAATTGGAACTAACAGAGATAGGTTAGCAGTTAAGAATTGTAACTTGACAAAGTATTTTAATGGATAAAAGTTAAGCTAATTCATTCGTTAGTAGTTAAACTGTATTGTTACATATTTAAATATATTGAAAAACCAGGATTCTCCCGGCAGACTGGCCACCCAAGGAATAGTGCAACATTAAAATGGAAAACAGGTAAACAACTTCTCTCACATAAAAAGCATCAAAAACATAACATTTTAAAAACTTTCATGAAGTGAGTATTACTGGCAATGCCAGCATTTGTTGCCCATCCCTATTTATCCTTGGGTAGATGATGGTGCGCTGCCTTCTTGAATCGCTGCAATCCATCAGATGTAGGTACATCCACAATGGTTTTCCGGAGGGAATTCAAGGAATTTAACCTGGTAACGGTGAAGGAATGGCAATATCGTTCCAAGTCAGGATGGTGTGTGGTTTGGAGGGGAACTTCCAGGTGGGATCTTCCCATGCACCTACTGTCCTTCCAGGTGGTAGAGGTCGCAGGTTTTAAAAAGTGCTGTTGAAGAAGACTTGGTGAGTTATTGCAGTGCATCCTGTGTATGCTGCACACTGCTGCCACTGTGTGCCAGTGGTGAAGGGAGAGAACGTTTAAGGTGGGGATGGAGTGCAGAGTAAGTGGGCGGCTTTGTTTGAATAGTGTCAAGTTTTGAACATTGTTGGAGCCATAGTCATGCAGATAAACAGGGATTATTCCAGCACCTTCTTGACTGGTGCCTGTAGATGGTGGACAAGCATTATTAACTATATAACTCAGGAGGGGAGCCATTTGCCACTGAATACCCCACCTCTGACGAGCTCTTGTAAGAGTTTTAACAACACCAGGTTAAAGTCCAACAGGTTTATTTGGTAGCAAATACAATTAGCTTTCGGAGCGCTGCTCCTTCGTCAGATGGAGTGGAAATCTGCTCTCAAACAGGGCACAGAGACACAAAATCAAGTTACAGAATACTGATTAGAATGCAAATCTCTACAGCCAACCAGGTCTTAAAGATACAGACAACGTGAGTGGAGGGAGCATTAAGCACAGGTTAAAGAGATGTGTATTGTCTCCAGACAGGACAGCCAGCAAGTCCAGGAGGCAAGCTGTGGGGGTTACTGATAGTGTGACATAAACCCAAGATCCTGGTTTAGGCCGTCCTCATGTGTGCGGAACTTGGCTATCAGTTTCTGCTCAGCGACTCTGCGCTGTTGTGTGTCGTGAAGGCCGCCTTGGAGAACGCTTACCCGAAGATCAGAGGCTGAATGCCCGTGACCGCTGAAGTGCTCCCCCACAGGAAGAAAACAGTCTTGCCTGGTGATTGTCGAGTGGTGTTCATTCATCCGTTGTCGTAGCGTCTGCATGGTTTCCCCAATGTACCATGCCTCGGGACATCATTTCCTGCAGCGTATCAGGTAGACAACGTTGGCCGAGTTGCAAGAGTAGGTACCATGTACCTGGTAGATGGTGTTCTCACGTGAGATGATGGCATCCGTGTCGATAATCCGGCACGTCTTGCAGAGGTTGCTGTGGCAGGGTTGTGTGGTGTCGTGGTCACTGTTCTCCTGAAGGCTGGGTAGTTTGCTGCGGACAATGGTCCGTTTGAGGTTGTGCGGCTGTTTGAAGGCAAGAAGTGGGGGTGTGGGGATGGCCTTGGCAAGATGTTCGTCTTCATCAATGACATGTTGAAGGCTCCGGAGGAGATGCCGTAGCTTCTCCGCTCCGGGGAAGTACTGGACGACGAAGGGTACTCTGTCCACCGTGTTTGTCTTCTGAGGAGATCGGTACGGTTTTTCGCTGTGGCGCGTCGGAACTGTCGATCGATGAGTCGAGCGCCATATCCTGTTCTTATGAGGGCATCTTTCAGCGTCTGGAGGTGTCTGTTGCGATCCTCCTCATCCGAGCAGATCCTGTGTATACGGAGGGCTTGTCCGTAGGGGATGGCTTCTTTAACGTGTTTAGGGTGGAAGCTGGAGAAGTGGAGCATCATGAGGTTATCCGTGGGCTTGCGGTACAGTGAGGTACTGAGGTGACCGTCCTTAATGGAGATGCGTGTGTCCAAGAATGCAACCGATTCCGGAGAGTAGTCCATGGTGAGTCTGATGGTGGGATGGAACTTGTTGATGTCATCATATAGTTGTTCCAGTGATTGTTCACCATGACTCCGAAGGAAGAAAATGTCATCGATGTATCTAGTGTATAGCATCGGTTGAAGGTCCTGTGCAGTGAAGAAGTCTTGTTCGAACCTGTGCATGAAGATGTTGGCATATTGAGGTGCGAATTTGGTCCCCATGGCTGTTCTGTGTAGACACAGTTCTTGTAGACACAGTATTTATATAGCTGCTTCAGATAAGTTTCTGGTCAATGTTAACTCCCAAGATGTTGATGCTGGGAGATTCAAGGGTGCCAATGAACATCAAGGGAAGATGGTTAGATTGTCTCTCATTAGGTATGATTTTTTTAAAGCATATCTTCACACCCACACACTGTGTTACCCTTTGGGGAATAGTGGGGGAAGTGGTGAAAAGATTCCAGGGCTGGTTAACAGCCCATTGAACCGTGCCCATTGAAAGTGCAAAGGGACCTGGGAGTCCTAGTCCAGGATTCTCTAAAGGTAAACTTGCAGGTTGAGTCCGTAATTAAGAAAGCAAATGTAATGTTGTCATTTATCTCAAGAGGCTTGGAATACAAAAGCAGGGATGTACTTCTGAGGCTTTATAAAGCACTGGTTAGGCCCCATTTGGAGTACTGTGAGCAATTTTGGGCCCCACACCTCAGGAAGGACATACTGGCACCGGAGCGGGTCCAGCGGAGATTCACACGGATGATCCCAGGAATGGTAGGCCTGACATACGATGAACGTCTGAGGATCGTGGGATTATATTCATTGGAGTTTAGGAGGTTGAGGGGAGATCTGATAGAAACTTACAAGATAATGAACGGCTTAGATAGGATGGACGTAGGGAAGTTGTTTCCATTAACAGGGGAGACTAGGACGCGGGGGCACAGCCTTAGAATAAAAGGGAGTCACTTTAGAACAGAGATGAGGAGAAATTTCTTCAGCCAGAGAGTGGTGGGTCTGTGGAATTCATTGCCACAGAGGGCTGTGGAGGCCGAGACGTTGAGCATCTTCAAGACAGAAATTGATAAATTCTTGATTTCTCGAGGAATTAAGGGCTATGGGGAGAGAGCGGGTAAATGGAGTTGAAATCAACCGTGATTGAATGGTGGAGTGGACTCGATGGGCCGAATGGCCTTACTTCCGCTCCTATGTCTTATGGTCTTATGGTCTTATGGTTATGAACACTCCTTCCATGGTCAGCAAGTCCTGGAGTTGAACCTGAACCTGGAACTTCTGGTCCAGAGGTAGAAGCAGTAACCACTGTGCCACATGAGTGCACCAATGCAACATCCATAGCAATGCACAACAAAATATGTCAATTCACAGAAGCATCAAAATATAGGGTGGAACTTTACAAGAAAAATTCTAAGTGTCCAGCTAGTGTGAAAATGGGAGAGTTGCAGATCCGTTTTTTGGGCCAGTTTTTACTCCCAATCTTATGCACATGAAGCAATGGGCCAGACTGTTTCTTGCTATTAGAGGCAGTGGGCAGGGCTAAACTTGCCAGCCAGCTTCTTCAACCAGCAGAGGGAGCTATTGCGCATGTGCAGACCTCTGTGGCTGCACATGTGCAATTCTAACTGCAGAGGCCTGATAAGAGAGTGGGAGAGAGAGCTGCGAGGCCTGTGCTGTTGCAGCCAGCCTCAACCTCACACCCTTCGGGCCCCACCCTTGGCATTGCCTAGTGGGCAAGGCCAAGATGCCAGGCTGGCACTGCCCAAGGGGCACCACCCCACTTGCCCTCCCCAGAGGACCTCAGTGGCCTCCAGTTCTACTGGCAACGGCAACACGACTGTCCCCAATTCATGGGAAGCAGGTGTTTTCCGCACTGGAGAGAACGACTCCTAGTGAGGCCACAAAGGCAAATGGGCCCAGACGATTGAGCGCCAGGCTCACGAAACAGATGGAAATTACTTTTTACATAAATTGAAATAATTTATTCAGCCTCTTGCCAGAAATTGAGAGGCTGACAGTGCTGGAAATCCAGTTCCGGTAAGATCGTGAGAGCCGAGAAATCGGGCACGATGCTGATTTCTTGTCTCTCGTATGATCTTACCGGCTCACTCCGCCCATCGATGGGCGGGGCAAACCAGTAAAATGGCGGCCATACATTTGAATCAGGGGCAGTAGCTCCCTCATCCTTACCATTCTATAAAGCTGTAGTAATGTATGATAAAACGTTCGACACGATAAGCACCCAAACCGCAGGTACGGACTCAATCCTGTTGGACTTGACAGCAAGGAGCCTGCATTTAATTTAGACTTTCCATAGTTGGCAACTGAAGCCTGTAAGCACAAAGAAAGAACATGTTTTGAAGAAAACATCGTTCAGCTGTCATTTTGACTGTTCAATATAAGATGACCAATAACAATTCTAAATGGCTTCCATTAGAGAAAACTTAGAAGAAATGAGGACATGCATCATGAGGAATGGGAACTGTAGCATGATTAAGAAAGTTTGTGTGCAGATCTGTTTGAGACATTGTCATTCCGCATTAGCATATATATTAAACAGCCCTTTGATAAACACAGGTTTTTTTTGTTGAAAGCTACCAAAGACCTTCCAACCAAGATCCCATTTTAGCAATCCACTGGCCAAGACTAACGGTGTGGGGATGTGGGTTCACCAGTGCAGCTGGTGGAATTTAAATTCAATTAATAAATTGGAACAGAAAGCTCATCACGATAATAGCAACCATAAAATGATCATCGATCGTTAAAAATCCATCCAATATCCTCAGGGAAGGAAGTCTGCCATCCCTACCCTACGTGTGACTCTACACCCACAGTGGTTCACTCTGAACTGTCCTCTGAAACAGCAGAACAATTCATGAATAATTAGGGATGGGCAACAAATGTTGGCCTTTCCAGCAATGGTCAAATCCCATTAAAGAAAAATAAATTCCCCCTGGTTATTGCCTTTGCCAAGGGAAATAGTGTTAATAGAAAAGACCCAACTCGGCCCCTCAATTTTACACACATTGGGCAGGATTTTCCAGCCACACTTATCCCGAGGTCAGAAAATTCCGCCGGAGGTCAACAGACCTTTGCATGGTCCGTGTCCCGTCCGCTACAATTCCCGTGGCGGGTGGGATGGTAAAATTCCGCCCCTTATAAAGCGACAATAGTCAGGATCACAGAAAGCGAATTTGTTGGGGAGATGCTGGGTGTTACTTCCGAATTGGAAAGAGACCCAGATGCTTAACAGTGAAAGGAAGCATTAATTGTTTCAAAGTAGAATCCTGTACTTGTAACCCTATGTTATTATAATACACAAGCTAAGGAGCTGTGTTTAAATACCTGTTGTTCCAAGTGTTTATATAATCGTGCCAGGGCTTCTGTCTCACCTCCTTGCCATACAGCGGGACCAAGTTCACTTGTATCAAATCCTGGAAAACAGTACAAATAATTATGAAACCCATGTTTTCCACTGGGGAGGCGATGGCCTAATGGTATTATCGCTGAACTATTAATCCAGAAACTCAGCTAATGTTCTGGGGACCTGGATTCGAATCCCGCCTCGGCAGGTGGTAGAATTTGAATTCAATAAAAAAGATCTGGAATTAAGAATCTACTGATGTCCATGAAGCCAATGTCGATTGTCGGAAAAATCCATCTGGTTCACTAATGTCCTTTATGGAAGGAAATCTGCCGTCCTTACCCGGTCTGGCCTACATGTGACTCCAGAGCCACAGCAATGTGGTTGACTCTTAAATGCCCTCTGAAATGGCCTAGCAAACCACTTAGTTGTATCAATCGCTACAAAGTCTCAAGGGCAAACAGGGATGGGCAATAAATGCTGGCCAGCCAGTGATGCCCATGTCCCACAAAAGAATTAAAAAAATGTAAGACAATGGTGCCATCCCTCAGTGGAGTTTAAGCGCACATCCACCATCTCGCTGATCTACAATACTGAAAGCCAGGCTGAGGGTCCAGAATTAGTTCTCTTTTCTGCCAAATAGCATGATACAGCACAGAAGGAGGCCATTCAGCCCATCATGCCTGTGCTTATTTTTGATAGGGATATCCAATCATTCCCAACTCCTCATTCCCAAGAGCTTGGTGAATGTCTTTCCTTGAAGTGTTTATTTCTCATTTTAATGTTCATAATGAATCTGCTTCCATCACGATTTCAAGTCGTGAATTCCATATTACAACAACTTACTCATTAAAAAAAAGGTTCCATGTGTCGCTTCTGGCCCTTCCAATAATTACCTTTAAATCAGCTAAGAGTTCAAGCACCTACAAAAAGTCTACTCTTGAACCTTCTCTGTTCCAAGAAGAACAACCCCCATTCTTTCTGTTACCATTCTAGTAAATCCCTCCTTGACCCTCTCAACGGTCTCGACATCTTCCTAAAGTGTGGCCAGCCAGTGTTTTAAATACTTTTAGCGTATTGGCAACTCACTTTTTGCCTCCCTCTGTAAAACCAAAGGCTCATATATACTTCTCAACTTGTCCTGCCCTTTTAGAAATTTGCGTACTTGCGCCTCCACACTTCTTCGTTCCTGCACCCCTTTTAACAATTGTACCATTGAGTTCAGATTACCTTTGATCATTCTTCCTACAGTGTTGGACATTTAAGTGCAACACCACGAAAAAAAAGCAAGAATAAAACAGAAGGGGAGGAAAAAGCAACAAAGAAAATAGTTGGCAAGGAAGAAGAAAATAATGAGACAGCAATACATTACATGAGCTGGGTGTGAAAGCAATACAAAAAATGCTGATTAAATTGTGATCCAAATCAATTAAATAACGCTTTCACATCTCAACTTATCTTCCTGACAGTGAAATGTGGTCACAGCTGCCGAGTAGGTAAATGTGGTTAACTCTTTGTGCTGAGTAAGGTTGCACAAAATGTAATGAGATAAATGATTAGTTAATCTGCATTTAGTGTTGTTTGTTAAGGGATAAAGCTTGTTCAGGATATTGGGGGGAATCCATACCTTCTCCCTGAACAAGCAGACAGAACATTGGCTTAATGGTTCATCATAGGCTCTGTATAGACAAAAAAAAAGGTGTCCATGGCCCATGCCTGAAACAATCAGGTCCTTTGCTTATGCAACAGCTGGTCCCCTGTGAGTTGCCTTGAATGTAGCCAGTGTGGGTGAGCTGTGTCTGGGAACGACAGTTCTACATTATTCAAGAAGGGAAGTAGGGAAAAACCAGGAAATTACAAGCCAGTGAGTCGAACATCAGTGGTAGGGAAATTATTGGAAAAAAATCATCTCTGTTTGGGGAGGCAAGGATTAATCAAGGATAGTCAGCATGGTTTTGTCAAAAGAAGATCATGTCTTAAGGTGGTGACTAGGTGTGTAGATGAGGGTAGCGCAGTTGATGTAGTCTCCATGGACATCATTAATCATAGAATCATAGAAACCCTACAGTGCAGAAGTAGGCCATTCGGCCCATCGAGTCTGCACCGACCACAATCCCACCCAGGCCCTACCCGCTAATCCCTTTTTTTTTTACCCGCTAATTTACCCGCTAATCCCTCTAACCTACGCATCCCAGGACTCTAAGGGGCAATTTCTAACCTGGCCAATCAACCTAACCCGCACATCTTTGGACTGTGGGAGGAAACCGGAGCACCCGGAGGAAACCCACGCGGACACGAGGAGAATGCGCAAACTCCACACAGACAGTGACCCGAGCCGGGAATCAAACCCGGGACCCTGGAGCTGTGAAGCAGCAGTGCTAACCACTGTGCTACCGTGCCATTAAGGCTTTTGACGAAGTCCCACATGAGAGGCTGATGAAGAAGGTAAGAGCCCATGGGATCCTTGGCAATTTGGCAAACTGGATCCAAAATTGGCCAGTGGCAGGAGGTAGAGGGAGATGGTCGAAGGTTGTTTTTGTGACTGGAAGGCTGCATCCAATGGTGTTCCACAGGGATGAGTGCTGGGCCCCTTGTTGTTTGCAGTGGACATTAATAATCTGGATGTGAATGGAGGAGGTATGGTAAATAAGGTTGCAGCTGACACAAAAATTGGTGGTATGGTAAATAGTGAGGAGCAAAGCCTTAGATTATAGGACAATAAGGACAGGCTGGTTAGATGGGCAGAACAGTGGCAAATGGAATTTAACCCTGAGAAGTGTGAGGTCATGCATTTTGGAAGGATCAGAGGGATGTTGGTGTGCTTGTCCAGCGAACTCTGAAGAAAGCAGGACAGGTAGATAAGGTGGTTAAGAAGATATATGGAATACTTGTCTTCATTAACCAAGGCATTGAATATAAGAAGAGGGGAAGTTGTGATAGAGCTGTAGAAAACGCTGTTTAGGCCACAGCTGGTGTGCAGTTCACACTATAGGAAGTGATTGCACCCAGGGAAGGTGCAGAGGCGATTCACTAGGATGTTGCCTGGGTTGGTGCATTTCAGCTATCAAGAAAGAGTGCATAGGCTGGGGTGGTTTTCCTTGGAGCAGAGAAGGCAGAGGGTGGACCTGATTGAGGTGTACAAAATTATGAGGGACATAGATAGGGTGGATAGAAAAGAGCTTTTTCCCTTTAGCAGAGGAGTCAATAACCAGGGGGCATGGATTTAAGTTAAGGGGCAGGAGGTTTATAGGTGATGTGAGGAAAACATTTTGACCCAGAGGGTGGTGGGAATCTGAAACTCATTGCCTGAAAGGATGGTAGAAGTGGGAACCCTCACAACATTTAGGAAGTATTTAGATGAGCACTTGAAATGCAATAGCACACAGGGCTATAGACCAAATGCTGGAAACTAGAATTAGAATAGATAGGTGCTTGATGGCAGGCACAGACATGATGGGCCGAAGGGCCTCTTTCCGTGCTGTAAAACGCTATGACTCTAGGACATGCTACTTGACCAACTTGGAGACTACTGTACATCTACCAGAAAGGGAAACATTAACTCTTTCTCTCTCCACAGATGCTGCCTGACCTGCAGTGTATTTCCTGCATCTTCTTTTTCCACAGCAAAGAAGGAAGCTCATTTCCTACAATATGACAGTGACCACACTGCAAAACGACTTCATTTGCTGTGAAGCACTTTGGGATGTCCTATGATGGTGAAAAGGTGCTATACAAATGCAAGTCTTTTCCGTGTCAAAATATGCTTACCCAAATCATAGACTCCCTACAGTGTAGGAGGAGGCCATTTGGCCCATCGAGCCTGCACTGACAATAATCCCACCCAGGTCCCCAGCGAAACCCCATATAATTAACCTGCTAATCCCCCTGACATTAAGGGGCAGTTTAGCATGGCCAATCAACTTAACCAGCACATCTTTGGAGTGCGGGAGGAAACCGGAGAAACCGGAACACCCGGAGGAACCCATACAGACACAGGGAGAATGTGCAAACTCCACACAGACAGTCACCCAAAGCCGGAATTGAACCCGGGTCTCTGGTGCTGTGAGGCAGCAGTGCTAACCACTGTGCCACCGTGCCACCTGTGTGGAGCCAAGTGGCTCAGTACTGCTCCTCCTGGTTTAATATTAAAACCCGGGGCTGTTGTGGCCAGTTAACCATCACCCCACTGTCTCCACAAAATCCCACTGACCATGCTTCGATGTTCATTGCAAATAAAGACCACTTTTTCCAATTAAACAAAACTCTACAAGGATTCAAAAGATAAGCTTGCTAGCTACTTAAAAAAAAAAGACTTGCATTTGTATCAGTCAATGAAGTACTTTAAGAGGTGTAATGTGGGTGAACAAACTGCACGGCAAACTCCCACAAAACAGCAATTTGATAAAGACCAAACAATCTCTTTGTCATGTTGATTGAGAGATAAATTTTAGCTAGAATACCAGCAATAACTCTCCTGAACGTCTTCACATAGTGTCATGGGATATATTTTTTACATCCACTTGACAGAGCAGCATAGTGGTTAGCACTGTTGCCTCATGGCGCGAGGGACCCTGGTTCGATTCCCGGCTTGGGTCACCGTCTGTGCAGAGTCTGCACATTCTCCCCGTGTCTGCATGGGTTTCCTCCGGGTGCTCTGGTTTCCTCCCACAGTCCAAAGATTAGATTGATTGGCTATGCTAAATTCTCCCTCAGTATAGCCGAACAGACGCTGGAGTGTGGCAACTAGGGAATTTTCACAGTAACTTCATTGCACTGTTAATGTAAGCCTACTTGTGACTAATAAATAAATAAAACAAATAAACAGACAGAACCTAACCACATCGGAAAGGTAGCACATCCGACAGTGCAGCACTCACCCACTTGCACGAGGAGCATCAGCCTAGATTTTTGCATTCATGTAGATCTCTGCATTAAGAGTTTGTGATCGAGGGAAAATAGTTTTTTTCCCATGAGGTGTAAGTGTCCCTGACAAGGCCAGAATATACTACTTTTCCCGATTGCCCATGAGCTGCCTTTTTCAACCACTGCAGTGCATCTGGTGTAGTTATTCAGATAGTGTTGTTCAGAAGGGAGGTCCAGGATATTGGTGCACTGCTAATAAGGAATGGTGATAGAATTCCAAGTCAAGATTGGTGTGTTATTTGGAGGAGATCTTGCAGGTGGTGGTTTTCCTATGCATCTGTTACCCTGCTCTCTCTCAGTGATAGAGGTCACAGGTTTGGAAGGTGCTGTTGAAGGGGGCTGGCCAAGTTGCTGTCTATGAATCTGCTGCTACCAACTGAGCCACAGCTGACACACCTGAATGGATGGGGTCACTCCGAGAAAAAGGAGCGAATTGCGTTACAAATGCCATTACTATTTACCAAGCTCTTCCAGCGAAGGTACCCCATACATCTCATCATAGTTCTCTTGGATAGCTCTTGTGCACTTTTCCATCTGATCCAGTGTTACCGTGTTGACTGGAGCTTTGGGTAACTCCAGTCGCCGGATGATTGTTTGAAAACGTTTGAAAGTGAGTGGGGGTTTATTGCCATTCACCTCGATTATTCTGGAAATACATTACAGGTGGAGTTTATCATTCGCGGCAAGTATCATAAAAAAATAGATGAGATTTTTGCTTTAATAACAGCTGACACTAATTCCATAATTCTGTTACTGAAAATAACTAATTAAAAAAAGCCCAAAAATATAATTACCAAAACAAAGAAGAAAATGGGGAAAAATGCCTATCAGCACTGACAAGCAATAAATACATAGCTTTCAAAGAAAATGCACAAATATTTAAATCTGTTAACCACAATGAAAAGAATCTAATGCTCGAGTTATATAACTGTTCCCTGTCCCTTTATGCATTACCAGCCCAAACGTACTGTTCTCAGATAGGCGCCACATGTTTATTTGACTGAGTTCAGCCGGCACATGTTTAGAATGATGACTGGACCGCTTTCCTGTGACTGATCTGCTACATCACATGTCCTGCAGTGTGACCTTCCTCCCAATAATCCTAACACTAGGTGGCAAAATACAATATCTCAACCCTGCAAACACCCACACACAATTCTCACAGCGCAAGTACGTGCATATATAAGGACACCAGCAGTGGTTATGTTCAAATCTCCCCTGGGCAATTACATTCTTAAAAGTCTGGAAATCAAAAGCTGATTTTTTTCAGTAGAAGTGACAATGATGTAAAATATACTCCCAATTACAGCACGATATCTTTATTTTATAGCTATTGATTTAAAGTTTATTTATTAGTGTCACAAGAAGGCTTACGTTAATGCTGCAATGAAGTTACTGTGAAAATCCCCTAGTCGCCACACTACAGCGCATGTTTGGGTACACGGAGGGAGAATTTTGCATGACCAATGCGCCTAATCAGCATGTCTTTCAGACTGTGGGAGGAAACCGGAGCACCCGGAGGAAACCCACGCAGACACGGGGAGAATGTGCAGACTCCGCACAGGCAGTGACCCAAGTTGGGAATCGAACCCGGGTCCCTGGCGCTGTGAGGCGGTAGTGCTAACTGCCATCGTGAAATACATTCATAGGCTTGGGAGTTGAACTCAGGGCAATAGTCTCAGGATAAAGGGGTTGGTCATTTAGGACTTAGATGAGGAGAAATAGAGTTGTGGGTCATTGTGTATATTCAGGACTGAAATGTTGTGACACTAAAGGGAATCGGACAGGAACATAAAGTTGAGGTTAAAAATCAGCATGATCGGATTGATTGACAGACCAAGCTCGAAGGCTAAGTGACCTTTTCCTAATCCTATTTCTTATTCTGTTAGCGGTTGTCCGGAATGAGGGCACTGTACACTTTACAATTTCACTTCCTTTAAATGGTGCACTTTGCACCTTAAAGGGCCCTTAAACAAAAATTGCCAGCTTGATTGAAATTGATAAATAAAGTAATTTACCGGTCAACATCATACAAGGTATGCGAGTTCTGTACAATAACTTCTATCCCAGCATCCTTTGCCAGTTTCATTATGGTGGCATCCCTCGCCTTTCCAAAAGGTTCAGAGTCATATTCGAAAGTCAGTTGTGTCATGTTCCATTCCTGAGGGAAAATAAAACCTGTCATGTCACCATAGGGTGCTATGGTTACCCGAGATGGTTATGCCATTTTAAAGAGCAAACTCAGGAAAGTGGACAAGTACATAGCATGCTAATAGCTTAAACATGCACTAGCACCAAGATGTCTGTTTACACTCAAACACCCTACATGTAAATGGGAGGGTGGGCCAATATGAGGCTCTCTAGCATGTCAGGTAAAGGTAGGGGCGAGGGGAGAAAAGAGAGAGAGGACGCCTCCATCATGAGATGCCAACTCAGCCACCATTGAAACCTTTCTAAATAATGGCCTCTGCAGCAGGGCCACCATAGTGGATGGGGCGAGATCCTCCACAGTGTGACGTGTGGCCAGATAGACAGGAAGGACCTCAAAGCCATTTTGTAGGCCATCACTCAGAGACTGCCTCCAGGCAGCTTTCCTGGTCATCGAAGGTCAGGGGGCCTGCAGGCAAAATAACTCCCCTCAATTGACTTAAAGCTGTATAGGAGTGAATGCTCGATGTTATAAATCTGAATTTACCTTAAATAATCTTGGAAAGACATCAGTTGGTTGCCCTCGAACAACAAAAAGCCTGGATTTTAGTTTCCTTAGACTATTATCCAAGTCTTCTAAGCACTGGAGAAGAAACCTAGAGAGAAGAGTGAAAAAGGCTTGAGGAAATTATATTGAGGACATAAGAAAGAGGAGCAGAAGGAGGCTAAACCACTCTTCAAACCTACTGTGCCATTCCAAGGTTACGGTTGAACATGCACATCACTTCCGCTTCCCTCTCTCCACATCCCTTCTTTCATACAATGTTCAATAATCTATCAATCTCAGGCTTGAATGTATCCGTCAGCTCAGCAGCATACATAGGTCTCTGGAATGAAGAATGGCAAAGACGCACAACTCTGGGTGAAGGAATTCTCCCTCATCTAGTCCTAAATTGCCGACTACTTTGTACATATTTTGATGCAAATCGCAATCTCTGCTTGATGATGAAGGAATCCAATTTTGTACAATGTCATGGATTGATCAGGAACATCATTCGTTCACAACAATATCATAATATTTTGCAAAGTAGAAGCCAAGTTTCCAGGGAAAGGAATCTGCTGACTAAAGTGCAATGCAATTGTCTCCAGGGGCAATTTGGCATGACCAATTCACCTAACCTGCACATCTTCGGACTGAGAGAGGAAACCGGAGGAAACCCACACAGGGAAAACGTGCAAACTCCACACAGACAGATATTGATCATTATTTTCTCAAAAGAAAGAGTACATTTCAGATCGGAGATCATGCAAAATAATAGGTTGAATTTTTCTGCAGAAATAATGGCAAGGTTATCAGCACTCAAGTGTTATTAAAGTGTAAAATGAGCGTAAAGTTGACCACAACATCCCATGGCACGCATGTGGAGTTAAACATGGAAATTGCTGTCGGAGTTTCCCTGCTGCAGAAATTGTACTACTCTGGTATTTTGCCAAGGGAGGAATTGCAATACTTACATGATAGATACCCATGAACAGCCAAAGGAGGATTAGGGCTTGTCATCATTGTGATCAATCTCAATCATTACCACAATCACACTGGCACTGAAAATTAACTCAAATCAATTAAGGCAAAATACTGCAGATGCTGGAATCTGAAACAAAAACAGAAAATGCTGGAAAATCTCAGCAGATCTGTCAGCATCTGTGGATAGAGAAACAAGAGTTAATGTTAGCAGTCCGTATGACTTCAGGTTCTGGCAAATGGTCATTCTGACTCAGAATGTTCTCTCTCCACAGATGCTGTCAGACCTGCTGAGATTTTCCAGAATTTTCTGAAAATTAACTCCAAGCGTGGAGTCTCACTGCTTTAGATTTTAATTATTGGCAGAGAGTTAAAAAGTAAACAAATTTACTGTCAAATGATAAAAATAGAACTGATAATTAGGAAAGTTACGCAAAACGTGTATCAAATTTTTGGTTTGACCACTAAGTACTTTGTGTGATTCTGAATACATTACGAAAAAAAGGATGTAAAGGCATTCATGTGGGCACACACATACAAAGTGATTGTTTTGCAAACCTGTGTAAAAAGTTATTACCTGCTAACTTACACCTATTAGAGGAAATTTGCGGCAATGTGTCTGATTGCCTAGCAACAGACCACATAAAGTAGTTTGAATTTAAGCAATACATTTGTGGGATGTTGATTGATTAATGGGTTGGCTAGCATTTCGCTTTTGAAACCTGGGTCACATCCAATTTAGAGAGCGATAGATCTGGAAGTTTTGCCCCTAAGTTAGGTGGGAGAGTGTAATGGAAATTAATTCTGGACAACGTTGACACAGTGCATTGCGGGTGCCGTACAAAACTGCCCAGAACTGAAAGCAAACTGTCACGGTATTGGAAGTCTCACTCAGCAGAGGTTAATACTGGAGTATCCTGGCTTGGTGTTAACGTGGCAGCAGCTGCTTAAAAATGGGGTCAGTAGCCTCAGAGGTCTGAGGATCATTCGTACCCAGGGTCATCTGGATGCCCATTTGGCACCCTCATCGTGTCAGTTGTGCAGACACAGGAACGTGGGTTTGCTGTGAATACTCAGGTTGGGCTGTTGTTGAGTGGGAGAGAGAGACGAGGCCAACTTCTTTTCACCGGAATGGGAGGGGGGTTTTTAGTTCAGTCGGGCAGCATGGTCGGTGCAGGTTTGGAGGGCCAAAGGGCCTGTTACTGTGCTGTAATTTTCTTTGTTCTTTAGCAGTCCACAGTATTTCTGGGGAGCCGGGATGAATACTCCTGCTCCTTCAATTCCACAAATCGCAAATAATACAAATGTATGCAGCTGTTACCCCAGTGGCTAGCAGTGGTCCCATTAGCTTTGGGCCACTATGTCCTGTGTAAGCACAGTACGCATAGTGCTGGAGTTAAAGTCAACTCCCTTGAAATCACATGACATGGGACTACAGATTAGAAAGGAGCATTGCAATCGCAGCTTTACCTCTTTATCAAGTTAACAATCAATCTGACATCGGTGAGTAACAACAATCAATATAGAAGCTTGTCTGAAAGATAACATACTCTTGACATTTAGCTGAACAACCTCACCCTCAATCTCTCAATTTGTCTTACATATCACTGGGTGAAGTGTAGTGATATTGGACAAAGCTTTAAATTTGGCAGCAGTTTGCTATTGGATTAATAGAATCAGATAATCATACATTACAGAAGGAGGCTATTCGTCACATCATTCTCCTTGAAAGGATAGCTTTGTAAATGTATTCTTTCAGGCATTTTACCCAATTCCCTTTTGAATGTTATAACCGTGTCTGCTTCCAGCACCTTTTCAGGCACCACATTCTAGCTCACTGTGCAGATCCCATTCTTGTTCACATTGTCTCTGGTTCTTCTGCCCTTTGTTGTACACCTGTCCCTGGTCCAAAACTGTGTCCGCACATTTAACCAAGGCAATCCACAGAGCCGAAGGATTGGGTTAATGTTGCGAAAGAGAACTCTGATTAGCAAAAGGTAACAAAATCATTTCCCCATTTTACCAAAGAGTGGACAGTCAAGTAAAATTAGTATTTCAACACAGAATGTGGCACGGTAGCACAGTGGTTAGCACTGCTGCTTCACAGCTCCAGGGACCTGGGTTCGATCCCCGGCTTGGGTCACTGTCTGTGTGGAGTTTGCACATTCTCCTCGTGTCTGCGTGGGTTTCCTCCGGGTGCTCCGATTTCCTCCCACAGTCCAAAGATGTGCGGGTTAGGTTGATTGGCCATGCTAAAATTGCCCTTAGTGTCCTGAGATGCATAGGTTAGAGGGATTAGTGGGTAAATATGTAGGGATATGGGGGTAGGGCCTGGGTGGGATTGTGGTCGGTGCAGACTCGATGGGCCGAATGGCCTCTTTCTGTGCTGTAGGGTTTCTATGATTCTATAATGATAATGGGCACTCTATTAATTAATTACTACTACCTGCGCCATTCACTTCGCATTATATTAACACAAACATTCAATCCACAGTTTCTGATGCCTTCCTTACCATTTAATTTCTGGAGAAGATGCCTAGCCAGCTGGAAGACAGTGATAAATAGTTTAAAGTTTATTTATTTGTCACAAATAGGCTTATATTCACACAGCAATGAAGTTACTGTGAAAATCCCCTAGTTGCCACACTCCAGCACCTGTTTGGGTACACTGAGGGGGAATTTAGCATGGCCAATTCACACCTTTGGGAGGAAACCAACGCAGAGAACGTGCAAACTCCACACAGAGAGTGATCCAAGCCGGGAATCGAACCCGGGTCCCTGGCGCTGTGAGGCAGCAGTGCTAACCACTGTGCTGCCCAATAGTGGAGTTGATGCTTCTATTTAACAGGTAATTCCAGTTTCTGAGGGTGCAGGACCTGCATATCAATGTGACGCTCCAAACAACTGAATGCATTACGATAGCAATTAAACGGCTTGTAAACTTATTAATATCGTACTTGTGAAACGTTTTTATCAACGACTTTTATTTAAAAACCTTGGAAACGTTGCTGAAGTGTGCCTCTGTCTTGTTTGTCCTTATTATCGGCACTTGGAGTAACAGCGGAGAAGCTCTTGTGCACAAAATGTCTCTTCTGGTGAGTTATGTCGCCAGCCCAAAACCAACTGGGGAGGAATCAGGCACTGAGTCAAACATAATTCACAGCTAACTTGGTGCAAAGCTGCAGGAATTTTGCTCTAGATCTCCAACTCCCTGGGGGTCAGCAACTCATTGCAAATCTCCTTAACAATTAAAAAATATTACACGACGGCCATAAGGAAGACATTAAGTGTCTAAATTATTGCTACCTGCGCCGTTCACCTCGCATCATCTGAACACAAAAGGCAACATTCAACCCACAGTTTCTGATGGCTTCTCATTTTAACACATACTGTTGGTAGCTGCCACAATTATTGACTCTCATTCCCAGAAATGGGATCATTTGGGGTGGGGGAAAAAAAAGAGTTAAATAAAAACGACAGACCTCCATCTGTTGATCCGGATGTTTGAAGATGCTACGAAGCACGGATCCAAAATGTAAATGCATCTCACGGTGTCAGCCCCCGACAGGGAACGCTGTAAGGCTGGGTTGTCGTGAAGCCGAAGCCCCTTGCGAAACCAGTGCACCGAATTCAGCACCATCCCCTGACTCAGACTGATGGCAACCAGGAGAATTACACCCACAGACTCTGGGCAACCTCGCCCACCCTCTGTAAAACCACAAGCTGCAGCACTCGCACTGAGAGAATCTTAAACTGATGTAAACAGATCCGCCCAACTATCCCTTTACAACCAATTACTTTCCTTCCAGGAGCTTAAAGCAGCTCACGTCACTGAGTACAGGAGCTACTTACTGTTGGACATAAACAGAAGCCATAGAGAGAGCTCTGGGGTTTAACCTTTTAAGCTTCATTTGTGATTTGCCTTTTTGTAACAGTACTATTCCTTTAAGAGTCGGGGTCGCTTAGTTCAGTTGGCTGGACAGCTGGTTCATGATGCCAACAGCGTGGGTTCAATTCCTGTCCGGGTGAGGTTATCCACGATGGTGCCACCTTCAGTCCGAAAGACATGCTAGTTAGGTGCATTGGCTATGCTAAATTCTCCCTCAGTGTACCTGAACAGGTGCTGGAGTGTGGCGACTAGGGGATTTTCACAGTAACTTCATTGCAGTGTTAACGTCAGCCTACTTGTGACACTAATAAATAAACTTTAAACTTTAATCTTCTAGTCTTCTCTAGACATGGGGGAGATGCCAGAGGACTGGAGAATTGCAAACAATATGTTCTGGTTCAAAAAAGGTTGTAAGGGTAGCCCCAGCAATTACAGGAACATCAGTGTCAGGCAAGCTTCTTGGAACAATTATTTGGATAGAATTTGTAGTTACATGGAAAAATGTGGTTTGATCAGGAAGAGCCAGCATGGATTTCTAAAGGGCAAATCATGTTTAATTAACTTGCTGGAGCTTTTGAGGAGATAACAGAAAGGGCCAATGAGGGTAATGCTGTTGATGTGGTGTACATGGACTTTCAGAAGGCATTTGATACAGTGCCACACAACAGACTTGTGAGAAAAGTTACAGCTCATGGAATAAAAGGGACAGTACCAACATGGATACAAAACTGGCTGATTAGAGGAAGTGGAGACTATTGGTCAATGGATATTTTTCAGGCTGAGGAAGGTTTGTAGTTGTGTTCCCCAGGGGTCGGTATTTTAGTAGGGAAAACATGGAGTGACAATATAAAATAAGGTGTAAAATTCTTAAGGGGCGTAAGAGTAGGGGGACCTGTACATGTGCATAAATCATTGAAGGTTGCAGGGAAGTTGGAGAGAGCAGTTAATAACACATATAATATTCTGGGATTTATTAATAGAAGCAGAGTACAAGAGCAAGGTAGTTATGCTGAATTTATAGAACACACTAGTTAGACCTCAGCTGGAATATTGTGCACAGTTCTGGTACCACACGATAGGAAGGATGTCAATGCATTGGAGAGAGTAAATAAGAGGTTTACAAAAGCGTTTCCAGGGATGAGAAACTTCAGTTATGGGGATAGATTGGAGAAGTTGGGACCGTTCTTTGTGGAGAGAAGAAAGTTAAGAGGTGATTTGACAGAAACGTTCAAAATCATGAGGGGGCTGGACAAAGTAGATAGAGAGAAACTGTTCTCCCTTGTAAAAGGGTCAAGAACCAGAAATGATTTAAAAATCATTTAAAGTGATTTGTAAAAGAAGGAAATGTGATGTGAGAAAAAACATTTTCACACAACGACTGGTTTGGACCCTGGGATGCACTGTCTGGAAGTGCGGTTGAGGCAAGTTTAATCGAGACAGTCTGTGGTGGACCTCAGTTGTGCCTTTGTCCTATATGGACCACCGTTGTGTGTTTGTCATACCTGGACACATCCCCTCCCGGTTCGGTTCCTCCCCTCGGCACCTAGTATAAAGGTGGCTGTCTCCTCTCCCTTGTTCAGTCCAGGTTGGTTATTTGTTGGGATGTGCTCCTGATTCCGTTGTGAATGAAAGCCTACACTTGTATTGGCACACAAGTAGTCTTTCGCCTTATTGATAGCGCATCAATTTTATTCACAACAGTTGACCAACATGGAGCAGTTTCTAAAACCCGACAAGTTAGCATTAGACCCTCAAGAGGTCGGAGCCTCTGATAAATTTGACCATTGGCTGGACTGCTTCGAAGCATTTGTCGACGCCGCTACGGCCATCGACTCCGACGACGTTAAACTCCACGTGCTCCGCGCCCGGGTAAGCGAAGCTGTCTACGGTATCTTCCGGGACGCTGCTACATACGCGGACGCTATCGAACTCCTAAAAGGGCAGTTTCGAAGGAGCCCTAACGTGGTCTACGGCAGACATCTCCTAACTACCCGCAAGCAGCAGCCAGGAGAATCATGCGCCCAATTTCTGCGCGCCCTGCGGGTCCTAGCTCGAGCTTGCGACTGTAAGGCTGTTAAAGCAGCTCAGAACACGGAGGACCTGATCCGCGACGTCTATGTTGCGGGCATTGAGTCTACATACATTCGACAGCGTCTGCTTGAACAAGATGGCCTGGATCTCCAGAAAACGGCCACGATGGCTGAAACGCTAGAAGCGGCCTCTCACAACCTCGGGTCCTACCCCGCATCCCGTTCTATCGATGGCTCCACCGCGACGGCTGTTCCGGCAGGGCCCAAATGTTATGTTTGTGGCCTATCCAAGCACCCTCGGCGTTGCTGCCCGGCGAAGGATGCGATCTGCTCCAGATGCGGTAAGCTAGGCCACTTCGTTAAAGTCTGCCGGGCGAAGCCGATTCCGAAACCTCGTGGCGCCACGTGTGCTCCGCGGGCGCAGCCATCTTTGATGCAGGTGGCGGCTGCGCGTGAATTGCCATCTTTAATGCAGTCACCGGAAGTGCGGGAATCACCATCTTTGATGCGGTCACCGGATGCGCGGGAATCGCCATCTTTGAGGCTGTCATCAAGACGCGCCGAGCAGGAAGCTTTATCCGTGACGTCATCAGACGCGGACGAAGATGGATTCTTCCTGGATTCGACAGTGGCATCGATTTGCCTGGACCAGTCGCAGCCTCACCAACTCTCCAAGTCAATAATGGAGATCAAGGTAAATGACCATGCAGAAAACTGCCTGTTCGACTGCGGGAGCACAGAAAGTTTTATACACCCTCGCACAGTGTGTCAATATGCCCTTCCCGTGCGGCCCTGGAGCCAGACCGTCTCCATGGCCTCGAATTCCCACTCGATGGAGGTCCTCGGGTGCTGTTTGGTGACGCTGACGGTTCAGGGCACAGTCGACGAGCGTTTTCGGTTCCTCGTGCTGCCGCGACTCTGCGCAGCTGTACTGCTGGGGTTAGATTTCCTCAGCCATCATAGAAGCGTCACCCTGCAGTATGATGGCCCTTATCCCCCGCTCTCCGTCTGCAAGGTGCCGTCACTGCAGCGCCCCCCGCGCACCACCTGCAGTCTCTTGACCTTCAAGATTACCCCCCCCCCTTTATTCAATAATCTCACCCCGGATTGCAGGCCTACAGCCACCAAAAGTAGGCGCTATAGTGCGGAAGACCGGGCCTTTATTCGGTCCGAAGTACAACGTTTGCTCAAGGAAGGGATTATCCAGGCCAGCACCAGCCCCTGGAGGGCGCAAGTGGTCGTAGTTAAATCGGGGGAGAAACACCGCATGGTGATTGACTATAGCCAGACCATAAACAGATATACGCAACTAGATGCATACACTCTTCCCCGCATCGTGGACAGAGTAACCGCATCGCGCACTATCGGGTTTTCTCTACGATCGATTTAAAATCGGCTTACCACCAGCTCCCTATCTGCTCGGAGGATCGCCCATATACTGCCCTTGAGGCGGACGGTCGCCTCTACCAGTTCCTCCGAGTCCCCTTTGGTGTCACCAATGGGGTCTCAGTCTTCCAGCGGGCCATGGATCAAATGGTGGACCAGCACGGGCTACGGGCCACTTCACCGTATCTGGATAACGTCACCATCTGCGGCCATGACCTGCAGGACCATGATGCCAACCTACAAAAATTCCTCCGTACGGCCACTCTCCTGAACCTCACATATAATGAGGCGAAGTGTGTCTTTCGGACACGCCGCCTCGCCATTCTTGGGTACGTGATAGAAAATGGTGTCCTTGGCCCCGACCCAGCCCGTATGCGTCCCCTTATGCAGCTCCCCCTCCCTACTACCCTCAAAGCACTGAGAAGATGCCTGGGCTTCTTCTCCTACTATGCCCAGTGGGTTCCCCGTTACGCGGATAAAGCCCGTCCGCTTCTAAAATCGACCTCTTTTCCCCTGGCGGAGGAGGCCTGTCGGGCCTTCGATGACATCAAAGCGGACATCGCGAAGGCCGCGATGCACGCTGTGGACGAATCCATCCCATTCCAAGTGGAAAGTGATGCGTCTGACTTTGCCCTAGCCGCCACCCTTAACCAGAGGGGCCGTCCGGTGGCCTTCTTCTCCTGGACCTTACAAGGCCCTGAGATTCGACACTCCTCGGTCGAGAAGGAGGCCCAGGCCATCGTGGAAGCCGTCCGGCACTGGCGCCATTATCTTGCGGGCCAATGGTTCACCTTAATTACGGACCAGCGGTCCGTTGCCTTCCTGTTTAACACCAGGCAAAAGGGCAAGATTAAGAATGACAAGATCTTGCGGTGGAGGATTGAGCTCTCCACCTACAGATATGACATCATGTACCGGCCTGGGAAGCTCAATGAGCCCCCAGATGCCCTGTCCCGTGGATCATGTGCCAGCGCCCAACTGGACCAGCTACAGACCCTCCATAACTATCTCTGTCACCCGGGTGTCACCAGATTTTTTCACTTTGTCAAAGCCCGTAACCTGCCCTACTCCCTCGAGGAAGTCCGGACGATTACCAGGCAATGCAGGGTCTGCGCTGAGTGCAAACCGCAGTTCTACCGGCCAGGTAGGGCTCACCTTATAAAGGCCACTCGCGCGTTTGAGCACCTTAGCATTGATTTTAAAGGCCCCCTCCCTTCCTCTAACTGCAATGTTTATTTCCTGAATATCATTGATGAATACTCACGTTTCCCTTTTGCCTTCCCCTGCCCGGACATGACCACGGCTACAGTGATTCGGACCCTGAACACGCTCTTCACCCTGTTCGGCTTCCCATCCTATGTTCATAGCGACCGTGGGTCCTCTTTCATGAATGACGAGCTGAGGCAGTACCTGCTCGCCAAAGGCGTTGCCTGCGGCCGCACCACTAGCTATAACCCCAGGGGTAATGGTCAAGTAGAGCGGGAGAACGCAACCGTCTGGAAGGCTGTTCTATTAGTGCTACGGTCCAGGGGCCTTCCAGTCAGCCGTTGGCAAGACGTCCTCCCGGACGCATTACATTCAATTAGGTCACTCTTGTGCACAGCGACCAATACGACCCCTCACGAGCGGATGTTCATGTTTCCCAGAAAGTCCTCTTCAGTACTTCGCTCCCGGATTGGCTGATGTCCCCGGGGCCCATTCTGCTTCGGAAGCATGTCCGGGCCCATAAGGCAGATCCCTTGGTTGAGGAGGTCCAATTGCTCCACGCTAATCCTCAATACGCTTATGTAGCGTACCCGATGGGCGGGAGGACATGGTTTCTGTCCGTGACTTGGCACCCGCGGGTGCCCCTGAGGCCACCACGTCCTTCCGCCCCACTGTTCCCGGTGTTGTCCACTCGGAGACAGCTACGCCCCTCTCACCTTCAGTCCCAGTCTCCAATGTAGTGCGCCCAGAGCCTGTTGTGGCCCCCCCACCCCCCATTTCCGTTTCCCACTGTTCTCCATACGCCACCAGGGCCACAACTCACTCCTCTCACCCCGATGTACAGCTCGCTTGAGTCGCCGGAGCCGTCGCCACGCAGTACCCGACGACTGGACGGGACGACGGATCGGTCCGCTTCACACCATCTGGCGCCTTCTCTCGACGCTCACTGTATGGAGCCTGGGCCGACATCGCTCCCTGCTCGGATGACTCTGCGACCTGCACTACGACGATCGCGACGGCGGATCAAGCCACCGGTTCGTCTGGACTTGTGATTGTTTCCGCCTCACCCCCGTGTTGTTTTTTTAAAGGAAGGGGTGAATGTGGTGGACTTCAGTTGTGCTTTTGTCCTATATGGACCACCGTTGTGTGTTTGTCATACCTGGACACATCCCCTCCCGGTTCGGTTCCTCCCCTCGGCACCGAGTATAAAGGTGGCTGTCTCCTCCCCCTTGTTCAGTCCAGGTTGGTTATTTGTTGGGATCTGCTCCTGATTCTGTTGTGAATAAAAGCCTACACTTGTATTGGCACACAAGTAGTCTTTCGCCTTATTGATAGCACATCACAGTCAAGAGGGCATTAGATGATTATTTGAACAGAAACAATGTGCAGATGTATGGGGAAAAGGCAGGGGAATGGAACTATGCTATGATGCTCATTTGGGTAGCTGGTGCAGACATGATGGGCCAAATGGCCTCCTTCTACACCCTAACATTTCTGTGATTATCATTAGTCAGGACAGAAAGAAGCACTCCCTGCATTTTTTTGAATAGCATTATGGGATCTTTTAAATCCACCTGGGACATCGAATGAGACTCCGTTTAATAGGCAGTAGCTCCAAATGTGCGTGACTGCATTAAAGATTTCACCTACACCGAGGCCGAACTCAAGAGTGGGACTTCAACCCAAAATATTGAATTTGCGCCAAGAGTACTATTAATTGAGGCACAGCTGACACCAACAAATAAATCTAGTGTTGATAATCAACCCCAAGATGTGCATTCATTCATTGACATATAAAAAACATCTGTTCATGCCAGTTATGTCTTACAATCATAATGAATGTGTAACTTTATATTTCTGGTCAACATTAAAGGAATGACAGGAAATATTCTGAGGGTGTGTGTGAGGGGAAGGGTTCTATGTCTGGTTATGTATTTACGGCAGCACAGTCTCACCTACTCAATCTGATGTAATGTATGTATTTATGTCTGTGAGGATCTACGTTGTTTGGCTAGTAAACTCTATTTCACCTTTCAGCCATACTCCCTCCTCCCACTTTATCACTCCCCTTAATCTGGTTATGGTCACCTTCGTAAATGTATTTCATCCTAACCAAGCTGCATTTCAACACAGTCCAGTAAAACTTTCTCAAGCAGGGTAAAATGATCCTAGCCCTTATTAGAGAGTAGCCTTGTGGACATGTTACTAGATTAGTAGTCCAGAGGCCTACATTAACAACCTAGAGATTTTGAGTTCAAATCCCAGTACAGGAGCTGGGGAATTTTGAATTAAATTTATTAAATACATCTGGAATGAAATCTGGTCGCAGTGATCATGAAGCTATTGGATTGTTGTAAGAACTCAGCTAGTTTACCAATCTCCTTTGGGGAAGGAAACTGGTGTCCTTACCACCTCTGGCCTATATACAACACCAGAGCCACAGGAATGTGTTTGACTCGGCGGCACGGTAGCACAGTGGTTAGCACTGCTGCTTCACAGCTCCAGGGTCCCGGGTTCGATGCTCGGGTCACTGTCTGTGTGGAGTTTGCACATTCTCCTCGTGTCTGCGTGGGTTTCCTCCAGGTGCTCCGGTTTCCTCCCACAGTCCAAAGATGTGCGGGTTAGGTTGATTGGCCAGGTTAAAAAAAATTGCCCCTTAGAGTCCTGGGATGCATAGGTTAGAGGGATTAGTGGGTAAAATATGTGGGGGTAGGGCCTGGGTGGGATTGTGGTCGGTGCAGACTCGATGGGCCGAATGGCCTCCTTCTGCACTGTAGGGTTTCTATGATTTTCTATGATTTCTATGACTCTTAACTGCCCTCTGAAAATGACCCAACAAGCAAACCATTCAGTTCTGTCAAAACTGCTGCAAAAAGCTACAATTCACATGGGCTACAACAGTTCAAGAAGGCAGCTCAGCTCCACTACCTTTTCAAAGGCAATTAGAGATGGGCAATAAATGCGAGTGACACCCTCACCCTGTGAACTAATAAAATAAATTGTGGACCATGATATGATCACTAACTGCTCTGTTCGATACTCCAAGTAATGATATGCTTCATAAACCACACAATCAAATTCTTGCTAATTAATACTGTGTTAATAAAAAGTTGGGATTTTTGTTCGGAGGAGAAAGAAATCTTCGATCTGACAGGTTTATTTCAACTATATCCAGATCTCTAAAAGGCATGAAATTGATCCCATTTCCTTATTTAAATGCTCCATTGTTGTTAATATCATGAAGCTTCTGTTTGTTACATTAAATGACAATCATCTGCGTAATCTATTCTTAATGTCAACATGGGTTCTGCTTCATTTACTGGCTCTGGTCGCGAATTCTGCAGTCTGACCAACCATTGTACACAAAGATTTCTCATGCTCTGACTTTTATATCTTGTATGTATCCTCATATCCATGTTCCTTTGTTCCAGGGGAGGCGATGGCCTAGTGGTATTATCACTAGACTATTAATCTAGAAACTCAGCTAATGTTCTGGGAACCCGAGTACAAATCCCACCACGATAGATAGTGGAATTTAAATTCAGTAAGAATTAAGAATCCGCTGATGACCATGAAACTATTGTCAATTGTTGGGTAACCCATCTGGTTCACTAATGCCCTTCAGGGAAGGAAATATGCCGTCCTTACCTGGTCTGGCCCACATGTGACTTCAGAGTCACAGCAATGTGGTTGACTCTCAACTGCCCTCTGAAATGGCCAAGCAAGCCACTCAGTTCAAGGGCAACTAGGGATGAGCAATAAATGCTGGCCAACCAACAACGCTCATGTCCCATGAATGAATAAAAAAATCATTGGATACAGTTGGGATCATCTTCCTTCATAATTTTACCTTTAACAAATCATACCTATGTCCTTTATTGTTCTAATGAAATTAGCCCCAATTTTTCAAGTCTTTTTCTATCCACATTTGCTTTTATCAGCCAGCATCGCATTGAATCTATAATACACCATCTCTTCTACCTCAACTTCATTCCTACAGTATGGACATTTTCAAAGCACATTTTCAGTAAAACAAGCGATTACAACTTTCAGACCTGCGTTAGATATTCTCTTGGATATGGCAGCGACTGATGTTCCCATAAATGGTCTGAGCCTCTCACATTCAGGGATATTAAACCCTTTTTCCAATTATGTAATCGTATTAGCCAGTGGCATAATATTAGAACACTGTTGTGATCTGAACTGGATACTCTGCCCTTGCGTGTGTGTGTGTGTGTGTGTGCGCTCTCTCTCTAATCTCTTCAAGGGCAGATTGAGAAACACATGGCAAAATGAGGCCATGTATAAATCATTAAGCAGCTTTGCACCTTCTGACGTTTTAAGTTGAAGGAGCTTTAAAAATGTTTTTGTTGTTTTTTTTAATAACTTGAACATTCAGAGTAAGAAACAAGGCATATTTCATATACTTAACTCAATCTCATTTCTCAAAAACATCAGCAAAGTAATTAACCCCACACCTTGTTCCTTCTGTGAACGGACTTGCTGCCTTACTGTTGACGACATGCTTTTGTCCCCCGACAACATTGAATTGAATGATCAGTCTCTCTGCATTTTAAGCTGTCTCACAGTCCTGTACTGCTCAATAACAGTTCCTTCTACCGTTTAAACGTCTTGATTTTTGTTCAACTGGACAGCTTAAATATTAAATTTAAAAAGAACAAAAGAACAAGGAGTAGGCCAGTTGGCCCCTCGCCATTCAATAAGATCTTGGCTGATCTTTTTGTGGACTCAGCTCCATTTAGCCACCCGCCCACCATAACCCTTAATTTCTTTACTGTTCAAAAATCTATCTATCTTTGCCTGAAAACATTCAATGAGGTAGCCTCAACTGCTTCACTGGGCAGGGAATTCCACAGATTCACAACCCTTTGGGTGAAGAAGATCCTCCTCAACTCAGTCCTAAATCTGCTCCCCCTTATTTTGAGGCCATGCCCCCTGGTTCTGGTTTCACATTAGTGTTCTTTTTTGTTCAGATTCCACATCCACACCGTTAAACCTGCGCCCTCCCCCCCCCACCCCCCCACCCCCCCCTGCCCTCGCCCCTTCTTGGGTAAATTGGAACCAATAATAAAAATAGTCTTTGCATCAAATGATGATTTGTTTTTGGTCCACAGAGCACGCTTTACCGCTTCATCTCAGTACCCCATGCTGATGTACAACTTATTTTAACTGAATGATAGAACAGGAGTATGGAATAATTTGAAGACATTTACAGATCTTGGTGTTGAAAATTCATGGAAGTCAGGGATCAAAAGGAGCAAGTCCTGGCACAACTGGAGAGATATGCCCACATAAGGCATCTGCCACAGACCCAAAACCAACACTCCCCAACCTCCGTTGAATATTCAACTGCCTATATCCAACCCCACGCCAAGTCCTGTTCAATTAACACCTCATAATTGTGTACTTCCATTTTCACAGGCTGAATTTCCACAGTGATCCCAGCATTGGGGAGTAGCTGTAATGCTTTGCCCTTTCTTCTTTGTAAGGTGACCACATTTAGATGATTAAAAAAAAAGAACACTTGACCATTCGTCTTTGGGAAAAACCAAGTCACAATCATATTGCCTGGACTCGAAGCTGGAGACCCCCTTTGGCCATTTGGTGATCTGCGACGTGTGGTTTGTCCTGGAGTTGAGGAACTCCTGCTGTGGGAGGTCCCTCCTGTATCAATTGCCTTACTCTGGGGCAAGCAAATTGGCTCCGTATCGAAAGTCTGACATAAGACTTGGTTCTCAGCCTAAACTCCAGTGCGCCTCTTCAAGACTTTTCTCACAGCCCTGTGACAGCTGCAGATTGTGTGACAAACGCGCTGAGTGAAATGCCAAGGATAATCGATCATTCTGCCAAAGATCTTGTGTTTGCAAGATTATGACATTTAACCTTGAGTAAGGAGGTCATAATTAACCTAATCACATCCTGCCTGTACAGTGTACTGCACCTTCAGGGTCATACCGCACCTTGAATCGCGTCATGGCTGTAAAAAGATGCCATAAAATATGTCAATTATAGTTTTAACAAGATCAGCTCCTAAGAATGGTCTTAAATTTTCCCATCATCAGCACAGAATCCAATACAGTACAGATTTGATATAAAATATTTTATTTAATTATTGCCGAGGGCGTCCTCAATCCTTACTTCGTGAAGTCACCATTTTTGGTCTCACTATTTTTGTCAACATTTCCCATTCAAATTTGCTGCATGGTTGACAATTACAGGCTCTGGCCACTTGGTGGCTCTGAAGAGCAAGGTGCTGAAGTCTGGGGGCGGGATTTTATAAGATTTTTAAAAAGTGTCCAGCTAGTGTAAAACCGGGAGAGTTCCTGATCCATTTTTTGGGCGAGTTTTCACACCCAATCATATGCACTCAGTCCTTTGGAAATATGGGCTAGACTGTTTTTAGCTGCTAGAGGCAGTGGGCGGGGCCTAATTCGCCAGCGGCTCAGATCGGGACCTCAAACTTGGGCGGCACGGTAGCGCAGTGGTTAGCACTGCTGCTTCACAGCTCCAGGGTCCCGGGTTCGATTCCCGGCTCGGGTCACTGTCTGTGTGGAGTTTGCACATTCTCCTCGTGTCTGCGTGGGTTTCCTCCGGGTGCTCCGGTTTCCTCCCACAGTCCAAAGATGTGTGGGTTAGGTTGATTGGCCAGGTTAAAAAATTGCCCCTTAGAGTCCTGGGATATGTAGGTTAGAGGGATTAGCGGGTAAAATATGTGGGGGTAGGGTCTGGGTGGGATTGTGGTCTGTGCAGACTCGATGGGCCGAATGGCCTCCTTCTGCACTGTAGGGTTTCTATGATTTCTATGAAACTGCGCATGCGCAGGAAGATCAGGAAAAAAAATCAGCTCTGCTGACAAACCTCCCCCCCTCCCCCCCAGACCAGATACAGCCTCCCCCTCCACCCCACGGACATCAGAGACCCCCCTCTCTAACATTATTGACTCCCTTACACCCCCCCCCCCACCAGCCCCCCACTCTGGACCCCCTTACACAAGGCCCCCGTCATCACCCCCCCCCCCCCGTTCCCAATGGCTGACTGACATGACCCTCTCTCTCCCCTGCCCCCGATCATCAGAGAGGCACAAATCCCCCCACCTCCACCAGCACACCTACAAGTGCCGACTTGGCTTTCCCTCCATGGTAACAAGGCAAACTGCATTAAACTCACTGAATGCTCTAATGGGCGAGTGACTCACCCAAACCGCCTGCAGCTGATCTGGCCTCACAAGGGGCAGCTCCATAAAAACCCCAAGGATAGACAGACAGGCAGACAGGCAGTGCAGGCAGAAACGGCCTCCAGGAAGACAGCTCCCCATTTTTCAGATGCAGATCTGGCCAGGTTACTGGAGGCAATGGAGACAAGGCGGGACACCCTCTTCCCCCCCCCAGCAGGACGCTGTTCCAGAGGGACTCAGCCTGGGAGGCGGTGACAGCATACGTTAGTGCCAGGGCACCGGCCAGGAGAACCGGGAGGCAGTGCCGCAAGGAACTGAATGGCCTCATCTTCCCCCAAATGACCCCTAGATTCCCCCCACCCCACCCCACATGCTTTCAGCCCCTGACCCCCAAGCACCTCCCTTCTCCCACCCAAGAGTATCACAAGCCTTGCCCTCTGAGAGCCACCCCCTGAAACCCCGCAGGACTCTTGCCATCAGATTTTCCATGGCTCCTTCTGTCCCCACAGGAGAAAAATACCCATAATCACCAGGAGAAGGTGAAGACAGGGGGTGGTGTGCCTGAGGTCCGGGTCCTTGCCCCCTTTGAGAGCCGGCACTGGAGCTTGTGGGAGAGGAGGGGATGTGGACTATTAGCGACAGCATGGTTGGGCTAGAGCATAAAAGTCAGCACCTGCCAATCTCCATTTGTTGGAGAAATCTTAAGTAAGTTGCCTGCAGCCCAGATTCCTCTCCCTCCCTTACACTTAACTTTATCTCCTGTGTTGCAGTAAGGGACCCCGTTGAGCCTGGGCCATCTGGCATCACGGCCCCCACTGCTGCTCCCGCTCATCCTGCCCCTGACAGCTCGGAAGATACCTCGGAGGAAGCGGATGAAGGGAGCTCAGAGACTGGCACCAGTTTTGCGTCAGCTTCCACCTCGCAACTCACCATCCTAGAGACGCTCACATCGGCGGGTCAAGTTAGTGCTGAGGCATCTGGGTCACTCTCCGGTGCGGACGACACCTCTGATAATGTACATCGGTGGAGGAGGGAATGTTCGAGGCCTCTGACACGCAAAGCCCTGCCGGAGGCGAGGACTCAGCTGGCCCCAGGCTACATCCTGGGCCTCTGAGATCACGCCTCCCTCAGCTGCTGGTGATGCAGCAACAGAGCCAGGGAATGCAGGAGGGGCTGACGGCCACACTGGACTGATTGCGAGGCTGTTGGGAGGAGTCCCAAAGCTTTCAAGCGGATCAGCGCCTATTTTGCATGGTTCCAACATTGCAAGGGTGGTGTTCACGATGGAAAGCCTGGGGCAGGGGATCCTCACCATGAGAGGCAGGCTCCAAGCGATGGCCGAGTGGCTACGGTGGAGTCCCAGAGGGCCACGGCTGAGTCACAGCAGGCCACAGCTGAGGGCTTCAACCGGTTTCTCGAGATTCTGCGGCCCATGGCCGAGAGGCTCGAGAGCTTGCAGGAGACCCAGCGGGACAGCGCTGAGGCACAGCGGGCTACGGCAGCAGCCATTGAGAACTTGGTCCACTCACAGAGGGGCTGCAGAGCGTGGCCACGTCTTAGAGGGCACTTGCTCATGCCATTGACAGGTGGCCCCCGACTCAGAGGGCCATCGCAGAGGGCTCGATCACCATGGCACGAACGCAAGTGGTCTTCCGGGACTGCCAGGGGCAGGTGATGCTGGAGCTTCTGGAGCTTACAGCAGAAGCACCATCGTCCAGTGGAGCGACCCAGGGACCCACAGGAACCCGGAGTTGGAAGGGCTCAAAGCCGTACTGGTGCCTTCCACCCAGGAGACTGTGGCTACAATTTCTGACTCCCCCCTTCCTGACTCCGAGGCATCTCAGGGGCAGCGGGATGAAGAGGGTGTCATGAATATGTCCCAGACACCAAGAAGCCGGCCAGGGCCCTCAAGGTCCAGGCGCTCCAGAGGATGATCACCAAGGGCATCACAGGCCACGGGTGCAGTAGGCAGCTGGCCACCTCCATCTCCGATGTACATCCTGGGGAGACAGTGAGACGTAGGGTAGGCCACGTAAGATTAAGAAGTTTGTAGCAGTACAAAGATGGTCAGGGTGAAGGGCAACACTAGGTAGGTAGAATATTTCGGCACTTTAAAATCTCACGTTCACATGTTTTTATATTGTCACTTATTTTGAAAGCACTATTATTGGCAACAATAAATGTTATTTCACCCCACACCTGTGACTAACTGGTTTCTAATTAGCCTCTAACAGGAATATAGTTACCCCCGACGGTCACCAGAGGGACCAGGCATGTCAGTGAGGGAGGCCCCTCAACCCACTGCTACTGAGAAAATCAAGGCGCTCAAATAATTCACTGGCTACAGTGAGTGGCACACATTGGCAGCGACTTACAGCATCTGCCATGGCATCCCCAGAACCTCACCCCACCCCACCTGCCCCGGAGCCCTGCATGAGGGTTTAGTGCTTCCTCATCCACCAGACAGATGTGGGCCCAGGTGCCAGCGTGCATGTGGAGCTCAGGTAGGAATCAGACTAGTTTGCACCAGGGCATCATCACAATGGCACATAGTGAGTCGTCATCACTCTCCTGCCTGCCACAGAAACTCGCCAACACAGCGTACCCAGGCCCACCACTCTGGTGTTAGTGTTGCAGGAGATTGTAGGACTCTAGGGGTGGGGGGGAAATGGAACCCATGTGCGGCAACACAGGCCCTTAGTAACCAAAGCCTCCTTTGCCGCCCTCGCATGCCTGATCCTTGCTGCCACCAGTCCTCCAGTACCTGGGGGGTGTTGCTTGCCATCCTCCTCCTCCTCCTCCTCCTCTCCCTCCTGCTGTGTGACCTCCTCCCCAACAACGCCCAGCTGGTCAACCTCCACGCCCTCCTCCTCTAAAAAGTCTCCTCGTTGCTGTGCCAGGTTGTGTAGGGCACAGCAAGCCACCACAATGCGGGACGATATCAGAGGGCTATATTGGACGGCCCTGCCAGAGCGGTCTAGGCCCCTGAGCTGCATTATGAGGAGCCCTATGCTCCGCTCCACTACTGAACGGGTGGCATCATGGGCCTCATTATATCAGCCCTCTGCATCAGTCTCAGGCCTCTGCACAGGCGTCATCAGTCAAGTTCGAAGCGGGTACCCCATGCCCCCACAAGCCACCCCTGCACTCAAAGACTTCTGGGATATCCGAACTCCTCAATATGAAGCTGTTATGCACGCTGCCGGGGTGTCTGGCACAGACGTGCATGATGTTCAGCTGATGGTCACACACTAATTGCACATTTATTGAATGGAAGTCCTTTCTGTTCATGAATCTTCCTGGATTCTTCACCAGGGCCATGAGGGTGCCAAGGGTGCAGTCTATAGCTCCCTGCACATTTGGCATCCCCGCGATGGCCACAAATCCTGCAGCCGGGCTTCTGGCTGAGCCTGGTCCAGGTCAAATTTAATATACTGGCCAGCCGGGGCATACAGGGCATCCATGACCTCTTTGGCACACTTGTGGACAGATGGTTGGGAAATGCCACTCTCACAGCCAGTGGGATTGGGTGCCCCCCTTGTGCCCCCAGGTGCCAGGCCCTGCAACAACTGGCACAGGTGTTGCACTGTCTCCTTTCGGAGCCGGAGTCGGCACGCAATGACCAACAGTTGCTTGAAGGACACTCGGGTGTGGAACTGCCGGGGTCTCCGCTCCCTCCTTCTCCTGCACCCCCCACTCTGGCGGACGTCTCCCTCTACTCCAGCAAGTGGTAAGGCCCCGGGACTACAGCCCCGGAAAGGACTCGCTCAGGGACTTTGCTTTTCTCCCCTCCCCAGCCACCCTCTGCATTAAACCCATTCAAAATGACCGCAATTCATCCTCCGCCTCCACAACTCCAGCAGCAACCAAAAGAACAGCAAGATCAGTGGATTGCATTGCAAAAACCATCTCGTCAATCTGAAGGGCGGGGGGGGATTTTGGGGAAAGGCAGAGACAGATGGAGAGGTTAAAGAACTCTGCTCACCCCCAGCCCAGAAACACACACTCCCCATACCCCCCCCACAGACCCCCAGCAACACACACTCCCCATACCCACCCCCCACAGACCCCAGCAACACACACTCCCCATACCCACCCCCCACAGACCCCCAGCAACACACATTCCCCATACCCCCCCCACAGACCCCCAGCAACACACATTCCCCATACCCCCCCCACAGACCCCCAGCCCAGAAACACACACTCCTCATACCCCCCGCCACAGACCCCCAGCAACACACACTCCCCATACCCACCCCCCACAGACCCCAGCAACACACACTCCCCATACCCACCCCCCACAGACCCCCAGCAACACACATTCCCCATACCCCCCCCACAGACCCCCAGCAACACACATTCCCCATACCCCCCCCACAGACCCCCAGCAACACACACTCCCCATACCCCCCCCCAAACACCCCCAGCAACACACACTCCCCATACCCCCCCCACAGACCCCCAGCAACACACACTCCCCATACCCCCCCCACAGACCCCCAGCAACACACATTCCCCATACCCCCCCCACAGACCCCCAGCAACACACATTCCCCATACCCCCCCCACAGACCCCCAGCAACACACACTCCCCATACCCCCCCACAGACCCCCAGCAACACACACTCCCCATACCCCCCCCAAACACTCCCAGCAACACACACTCCCCATACCCCCCCACAGACCCCCAGCAACACACACTCCCCCCCCCCCCCCCCCAAACACCCCCAGCAACACACACTCCCCATACCCCCCATCACCGACCTCCAGCAACACACACTCCCCATACCCACACCCCACAAACCCCCGGCAACACACACTCCCCATACCCACCCCCAGCAACACACACTCCCCATACCCCCCCCAGCAACACACACTCCCCGTACCCCCCCCAAACACCCCCAGCAACACACACTCCCCATACCCCCCCATCACCGACCCCCAGCAACACACACTCCCCATACTCCTCCCCCCACAGACCCCCAGCAACACACACTCCCCATACTCCTCCCCCCACAGACCCCCAGCAACACACACTCCCCATACCCCTCCCCCCACAGACCCCCAGAAACACACACTCCCCATACCCCTCCCCCCACAGACCCCCAGAAACACATACTCCCCATACCCCTCCCCCCACAGACCCCCAGAAACACATACTCCCCATACCCCTCCCCCCACAGACCCCCAGAAACACATACTCCCCATACCCCCCCAGCAACACACACTCCCCATACCCACCCCCAGCAACACACACTCCCCATACCCCCCCCCAGCAACACACACTCCCCGTACCCCCCCCAAACACCCCCAGCAACACACACTCCCCATACCCCCCCATCACCGACCCCCAGCAACACACACTCCCCATACTCCTCCCCCCACAGACCCCCAGCAACACACACTCCCCATACTCCTCCCCCCACAGACCCCCAGCAACACACACTCCCCATACTCCTCCCCCCACAGACCCCCAGCAACACACACTCCCCATACCCCTCCCCCCACAGACCCCCAGAAACACATACTCCCCATACCCCTCCCCCCACAGACCCCCAGAAACACATACTCCCCATACCCCTCCCCCCACAGACCCCCAGAAACACATACTCCCCATACCCCCCCAGCAACACACACTCCCCATACCCCCCCCAGCAACACACACTCCCCATACCACCCCCACAGACCCCCAGCAACACACCCCCACAGATCCCAGAATGGCAACACAGCTCTCCCATTCCTACCTCCCCCACAACTCACCAACACACACCCAGAACCCATGCAATAGTGGCCACAGACAGTGCCGCTTGACAATTCCTGAGGCTGCAGCACTGCCACTTCAGAGAGTTTCCAGTCCATCCCCCACCTGCAACAGTGCTTGCTGCTGCCAGCACTAGGACCCAGAGTCAGTGCTCAGACCCAGGTCCGTGCTGAGAGTCTGAGGTTGGACCCTGCGAGCAACAAAAACCCTGCCCCCCCCCCCCCCCCCACCCCCACACACTCGCAGGTCCCCCTCTGACCCGAAACGCAACATGGCCACCACGAAACAACCTCCCCTATGCAGCACCAAGCAGTTTGAAAGCAGAGACTCACCTCCTCGCTCACCCTCTCTGCTCAAGCGCCTGAATGCGACTTTTATACATGAGACGTTATCCTGACCGATCCGGCTGCAGCGAGTGAGGTGGTTAAGACGGGTGAGCTGGGACGATTGGGAGTGAAGCTCACTAATTACATTGTAATGAATGCAAATTGACATTTTGCCCATTTCGGGCTGCCTTGCGATCACGCTAATTTTTTTTCCCCCCTCGGTAAAATGGGAATGGGTGCGAAAATGGCCGCCATTCCCGCTAGTCACATCATGCCCGATTTTATGACATTTTCCTGCTGCAAAAGAGCGCAATGAGGCTGTAAAATTCCTGTGTCTCAACTCTGTCACCACGGTGTACACAAAAAGCAATTACATTCCTCCAGTGTGTTGCAAAGGTCACAGGTAATTTACTACAATACTTCACCTGTCCGTACAATTTATATTTGAATCTCTATCAGTGCGTTACTTTGGTGTGGGAGGTGCTGAGTGAAGGTCAATGGAAGAATCTCCCACACGGGACCTGGGATGGTGGAAACACCAGAGAAATTAACGTTTTGCATTTCGTGCCACATTATTTATTCTGTCCATTCTAAGAATTTTTTTGTTGCAACATATTGGCTGTTTCTCTGCTCCCTCCCTCCCTCCCCATTTTGTTAAATGTTAAATTCATCCCAAGTCCGACTTAACGAAGGGCTCCTTACTCGACTGGCTGTAAGGATCTTACGAGAAAGAAATGTGAGAAGATTCAAAGCCAGCTCCCACAGCACGCCAATCCACCCACACTGTATTGTGTCACTACAGATGAACAATGGTGGACCGGCCCAACAGGAACAATGGTGGAAACATTGGCTAACAAGGTTTTCCTTAACAATTACCATCAAGATAAGCAGTACTGCAACCGACTTTCAATGCTCGAAAGGGAGACAAACGGCAAAAGGTTTCTGGCTCCCCAACAATCGCATCTTTCACAAGATAATTATAGCTGGAGGAGGGGGAAAATATTGTAAAATTCATTTACAGGATGTGAAGGTTGCTGGCTGGGCCTGCATTTATTGACCATCCCTAACTGCCCTCCATCTCAGGGGGCATTAAAGAGTCAACCACATTGCTGTGGCTCTGGAGTCACATGTAGGCCAGACCAGGCAAAGGTGACAGATTTCCTTCCCTAAAGGACAGTACCCCAATCAATTAGCCCCAAGGTGACCCTGTTGAACTTTCAAATAACAGAACATGCAGATTGTGGCAGATTAACCATTTCTTCCGTTTCATCACAAGTGAACTAATATGTTGCAGCGACACAAGGCAGTTTGAATTGGTGCTCATTACAGAAATGCAAACTCCTGCGGTGGATTGGTAACATTCAAGTAGCATGTTCTCTGTTTATTCCATTGTTGTGTTTGTGGTGATATTGATCTCTCAAAACTAGGCAAAATAAATGAGTCATTCTTGGTGTACAGCAACTTGGTTAAGAATCAGCTATTTTCACCCATTGATGTCAGTCTGAAGCATAAACATCCCTTGAGTAAATGAGATTGGGAGTTGATCTGAGCAAGTTGTTGATAACATTAAAAGTATTCAACTGGGTAGATCGTAGAAACCCTACATTGCAGAAGAGGCTATTTGGCCCATCAATTCTGCACCAAATCTCTGACGGAGTATCATACCCAGCCCTTTCCATCACCCAATCCCTGTAACCCCATACATTTACCATGGCTAACCTACCTAACCTAGACATCTTTGGACACTAAATTGGAATTTAGCATGACCAGTCCAGCTAATCTGCACATCTTTGGACTGCGGGAGGAAACTGGAGCACCGAGGGGAAACCCACGCAGACACGGGGAGAATGTGCAAACTCCGCGCACACACAGTCACCCAAGGCCAGAATTGAACCCGGGTCCCTGGAGCTGTGAGGCAGCAGTGCTAACCACTGTGCCACCATGCCCCCCTTACTGAGAAGGTATTGCTCTGACGAGGAAAAAAAAAATCAAGATCCAGTAGTAGCAACTGTGTAATCCCATAGTGCTGGATCAAACTTGTGGCACAATCACCCGAGTGAGAGAGCTCTGAATCCAAGCACTAACGAGAGCATTTAGCACCTTCTACCTATTCAAGGTTGACACTCCTGTTTGGTACGGAGAAGATGCTACACTGTCAGAAGGCATCATATTCAGATTAAAATGAGGTCTATATTGTCTGTTCAGGATGACACAAAGATTCATATTGCATTATTTGAAGAGTACAGCATATCCCCAGTCTCCTGACAACATTCAGCTTTCAACCATCATCAACAAAGCAGATTAACCAATCATTGATTTTCTGTTACTTGTAGAAGCTTGCGGTATGCAAATTGGCTGCCGTGTTTACCGTGACTTCACCAAGTAGTAACCTGTTGGCTGTGAAGGACAATGGAACATTCTGCAATTGTGAAAGGTGCTACATAAATGCAAACCTGCTGTTTCACTCTCAGATTACTCACTCACTCTCTCCGAAGTTACAATTACCCCAAACATCTTCAGTAGGGATTCGGTAAGTGACATTTACTCTGCTGTTTTAGTGAATGGGATTACATCATGGTTACATTTCTGGCATTACAGTCCTATTTGACACCCATGTCACTGCTACAAGCTGCCCCACCTTGGAACTTCCAATGTTGCACAGAACAGACTGTGTTTCCACTTGTGAGGCAGGGCAAAGCTAAAGACTATTGATATGATATTCAGCAAGAACCTAAATATAGAATTCAGAAGAAAGTTCTTTACCCAGAAAGCTGGTGCGAATGTGGAATGTGGTACCACCAGGATTGGGCAAGGGAAATTTCAAGGAGAGGCTGGATAAGCAAATGAAGGAGAAGAATGTGAGATGAGGAAGCATGGGATTAAACTCAAGTGGAGGATAAAAACTGGCATGGACTGACTGGGGGCTGTGGCACCACCACTGTACAGATCTAGAAACTCAAAACTGGGCATCCAGGAGGCACTGTGGGCCATCAGCAGCAGAATTGTATACAACCACAATTTGTAATCTCATTGCCCAGCGTATCTCCCACTCTATCTCAAGCTGTGGGATCAGCCCGGATTCAAAGAAGAGTGTAGGAGGACCTGACGTCCGAAAGACGTGCTGGTTAGGTGCATTGGCTATGCTAAATTATCCCTCAGTGTATCCGAACAGGCTCCCGGAGTGTGGCGACTAGAGGATTTTCATAGTAACTTCATTGCAGTGTTAATGTAAGCTTACTTGTGACAATAATAATAAATAAATGACGGGAGCTGCACCAGACACATCTAAAAATAAGGTATCAACCTGAAGCTACAACACAGCTTTAGCAGCAAGTAATAGATAAGAGCTCAGTGCTTCCACAATCAATGGATCAGATCTAAGCTCTGCAGTCCAGCCACATCCAGCCGTGAATTGTGGTGGACAATTAAATAACTCACTGGAGGAGGTGGTTCCACAAGTATCCCCATCCTCAATGATAGAGGAGCCCAGCACGACTGTGCAAAAGATAAGGCTGAAGCATTCGCAACCATCTTCAGCCAGAAGTGCCAAGTGGATGATCTGTCTTGGCCTCCTATGGAGGTCTCCAGTATCACAGATGCTCGTCTTCAGCCAATTCAATTCATTCCATGTGATATCAAATTGTGAAAGGATACTGAAAAGGCTATGGACCCTGACAACATTCCAGCAATAGTACTGAAGACCAACTAGCTGTGCTCCTAGCCAAGCTGTTATATTACAGCAACAAAACTGGCATCTACCCGACAATGGGGGAAATTGTCCAGGTACGTCCTTACACAAATAGGGCAAATCCAACCTGGTCAATTACCGTCCCATCAGTCTACTCTCCATCATTAGCAATGCTATTAAGCAGCACTTGCTCAGCAATAACCTGCTCACCGATGTTCAGTTTGGATTTTGCCAGAACCATTCTGCTGCGAGTAACTCACCTTCTGACTTCTCAAAGTTTGTCTTTCATCCACAGGTCAGGAGTGTGATGACATATGCTCCACTCGCCTGGATGGGTGCAGCTCCAACAACATTCATGAAGCTCAACGCCATCCAGGACAAAGCAGCCTGCTTGATTGGCACCCTATCCACCACCTTCAACATCTACTCCCTTCACCACTGATGCAGTGGCAGCAGCGTGTACCATCTACAAGGTGCATTGCTGCAACTCACCAAAGCTCCTTCGACAGCATCTTCCAACCGGTGACCTCTACCACCTGGGACAGGTGCAGTCGATGCATGGGAACATCACCACCTGCCAAGTTCCCCTCCCAAGTCGCACAGCATCCAGACTTGGAACTATATTGCCATTCCTTCATTGGGTCAAAATTCTGGAACCCCTTTCCTAACAGCACTGTGGTTGTACCTACAGCTCACAGACGGCAGTGGTTCAAGAAGGCAGCTCACTACCACTTTCTCAAGCGCAATTAGAGTTAGGCAATAAATGCTGGCCTAGCCAGCAACACCCTTATCCCATGAACAAATATAAAAATTTCCTGGTTCAAAGGTTGCAGTACATTTATTCAGAGCTGAGGCTGTTAAACAAGTTTAGAATCAAACATATGGGCTGGAGAGGCAGAGTTTGAGTTCTAATGGAAAACGAGTCATCATTTTACATCCCTCCCTATTGTTGTTTCCATCCAAGTCACAGATGCACTCGCCCAAAGTAAAAATCTACCCCAACATGGTGCAAGGGCAGACATTCCAATTCAAAATCCAGCTTCAGAAGTCTTCAGCCACAATTACCCATCACCGCTATGAAATCATTAGTCACAATGGAGGTGTGTGTGTCATAATAATTTAATCTGATTCAAGTGAAGGTGTTTCCTTTTATGTTCCGCAGAGTTTGTTTGATCCTGTTGTGAGACAAACACACCTGCAAGGTCAAACAAATCTGCCTCCTCAGTGCAGGATATGAAATAGAAAACAGGACATATTAAACAGTAAAATGATATACTCCAGCAATATTCAACTTAGACCAAAAAAAAATTATTTGTTATTGAAATTAACTTCCAACCAGAAATAGGGGCAGCACGGTGGTTAGCACTGCTGCCTCGCAGCGTCAGGGTTCCAGGTTTGATCACTTCTGTGCAGAGTCTGCACGTTCTCCCCGCGTCTGCGTGGGTTTCCTCTGGTTTCCTCCCACAGTCGGAAAGACGTGTAGGTTAGGTGCTAAATTCTCCCTCGGTGTACCCGAACAGGTGCCGGAGTGTAGCGACCAGGGGGTTTTCACAGTAACTTCATTACAGTGTCAATGTAAGCCTACTTGTGACACAATAAATAAACTTAAATAGGATGAAATATAGTGATAAAAAAAGATTTAGTTTATTTCCAGAGTATCAAAGATGCTTTTTTAGACAGATTTTAATTGGCAGGCTCAGACCCATTGCACAGTACATATCCCCAACAGTCAAATAATGCTTCTCCACCCCGCCACAGTGCATTTTCCCTTGAAAATATAAAAAATAATTTATATAATCAAATTACTTTAGGCAAAACTCATAACAACTCTCGGGCTTCCTTTATCATGAAGGAATTAAGGAGCTCCTTGACAGCATTTAATAACAGAAATGTGTACGCTCTCAAACAAATTATTTAAAAAAACTTCCTTTTGATTACCCTGCACCTCTTTGAATTGCTATTTAAACACCGTCACCACCTTCAACACAGAACTCCCAATGTTACACAGAACACTATAGTGTTTCCACTTGTGGGGAAAAAGCAAAACTAGAGACCATTAATATAAAATAGTCACCAAGAAATCAAATAGGAAACTTATTTACCAACAGAATGGTGAGTAAACGCGGGACTCAGTAGAACAGGGAGTGACTGAGGCAAATAATATTGATGCGTTTAAGAGAAGGTTAGAGGAGTAGATGCAGGAGAAGGGAAGAGAGTTTCCACATGAAACACTGATTCCAGGTATACTCAATTATGGAATGGGACTAAAGCAATTATAGTTTTCACAAGAGGTTCTTTGGGAGTGTCGCCGTACAAGAAGCCATCAATTTCTGAGGATTCGAAATAAAACGAGTCCTCTAAACTAATCTCCAAGTTATAGTCAATGAACAACAGTTTGTGTGGGAAAAAAAGTATTCCCTGGAGATTTTCTAATTAATATACAGTACAGTTTTCATTTAACCACAAGGATTTCAAGAGATACTTATGAGCTTGGATAACAGGAGTGGCGTGTTAGTGCATTTGCCAGCAAAACCAGTTGCTGGAGGGCAAGAATCCGCCTTTTGGCCATTTAGCAGCATGGAAGGTGCTCTGAAATAGACCAGCTTAAATTTTCTTCAAATATCTTATTGGCACTATGATGGCTGCTGAAGATATTGCGGCGATGGATCACATGATGCACATCTCTTGTCATTGGCGGCAAGGGCTTGTCGAGCGCGTGGGCAGTCTGCAGAACTTGGAGGTGGGCAGATCAGCTAATACTGATCATCCATTCAGTCCACTGTATCGGTGAGGTGAGGAGGGAGTGCTATAAAAAAAGGGGTGAGTTTGCTGTGAAATCTTGATTGTTTGGCCACTTTCCATTCTCTAACCACCCAGGCGCCCTCCACCATGACGGACAATCAAGCTTCCACCATTGATCAAGCCTGACATTTTAGACTTTGGCCTCATTCCTCTCGCGATTCTTGCTTAGTGTCTCGTCTTGCACTTTCTTCATCTCCAGTCCCTTCACCCAGGTGTATGCAAAGGAGCCAAGGAGCACCAGTACATTACTTGTCCACCAGAGAAAGGTCTTTACTTCCTCAAAGTAAAACACTGCCAGGATAGTTTGTGCGCAGGCTTTGGCGGTGCCAGAGACGTTGTGGGTCAAGGGGCTGGTGAATTTAATCTGCAGCCCCGTGACGTATCCGATTGCAAAGCCAAACACGCCACCCAAGGTCATCATACCCCAAAAGCTAGTGCTATTCATCTTGTCAAAGTTATACAATGTTTTCAATTCCCCAGCAATTACAATTAACGGAATAAAGAGTATGCAGGCGTTGACATTGTTGTAGTAGGTTAATCTCCAGATGCTGCCGTCAACAGCGGGCAGAACTTTCTTTGTGTATATGGCATTCAGGGACACACATAAACTGGCAATCACCCCAAACAATACTCCAACCCAGGACAGACTTCCTGTTGCACCTTCCTGATTTAATCCCAGGCAAAAGCCACCTGTAGGAAAGAAATGATAGAGACCATAAAGAGGCAGAAAAATCTACATGTTCAATATTAAACTGCTAAGTGTTTTGGTTATGATGTAGTTAACAAATAATGGAATCTGCAGCAAGTTACCATCCTTCAAACAGGTCTTGGGATTCCAAATCGCTGTCACCCAGTCTGACCTGATGTGCGTTTCCTTTTGGCCACGGAGAGGTGACAGGAAAAGAGTTGACATTTCCTTTGAGAATGTGTACGCTTGCATAACCCTTACATTCCCAAAAGTTCCAGGAAATTCTTTGGATTGCTCACCCAAATTCAGTGCTAACTCACCCACCAAGTGCTAAATCACTTTCTTCATAGAATCATAGAAACCCTACAGTGCAGAAGGAGGCCATTCGGCCCATCGAGTCTGCACCGACCACAATCCCACCCAGGCCCTACCCCCACATATTTACCCGCTAATCCCTCTAATCTACGCATCTCAAGACTCTAAGGGGCAATTTTTAACCTGGCCAATCAACCTAACCCGCACATCTTTGGACCGTGAGAGGAAACCGGAGCACCCGGAGGAAACCCACGCAGACACGAGGAGAATGTGCAAACTCCACACAGACAGTGACCCGAGCCGGGAATCGAACCCGGGACCCTGGAGCTGTGAAGCAGCAGTGCTAACCACTGTGCTACCGTGCCGTTCTTAACTGAACTCAACAGAAATCCTCATAATTTTGAACACTTCGGTCAGGCCTTCTCTTAGCTTTCATTCTTCTGGTGAAACAGCCTCAGTTTCTCCAGACCAGGATTAATAACTCTGATTTCTGGCAATGTCATAGATTCCCTTCAGTGCAGAAGGAGGCCATTCAGCCAATTGAGTCTGCATCGGCCACAGATGCAACTGCCCGTGACACCAATTCAGCATCTGACTGAGTGTGGCATCAGGGAATTAGTGCAACATTAATGTCAAAGAGAATCAGTGGTTGGAGCTTTGTTTAGCACAAAGGAGGAAGACTGTGGTTGTGGACACCAATGATCTCAGCCGCAGGATTTCACTGCACATGTTCCCCAGGGTAGTGTTCTCGGCCCATCCACCTTCACCTACTTCACAATGATCTTCCCTCCATCGGAAGGTCAGAAGTGGGGATAGTCAATGATTGCAAGCTGTTCATTACCGTTCATAGCTCCTCAGATTCTGAAGCGGTTTGTTACCAAATGCAGCAAGACATGGACAACATTCGGGCTTGCGCTAATAAATGCTACGTGGGATTTGTGTCACTCGTGTCAGACAATATCTATCTGCAACAAGAAGATTCTAACCATCTCCCCTTGGTGTTCAATAACACTGTTGCTGAAACTGCAGCCTTAAAATCCTGGAGGTTACCACAGAATAGTTCAGCACAGAAGGAGGTCATTTCCCCCCCAGCGTGCCAATCCCAGTAACCCTGCACACTCTTCCATTTTCAGATCATCAATCCCCTCTTGAATGCCTCGATTCAACCTGCTTCTACACATCTACTCTGTCCAGACCCCTTGTGATTTTAAATACCTCTCATCAAATCTCCTCTCAATCTTTTCGTCTCCAAAAAAAAAAGTCCCAACTTCTACGATCAATGGGACGGCACGGTGGCACAGTGGTTAGCACTGCTGCCTCACATTGTCAGGGACCCGGGTTCGATTCCCGACTTGGGTCACTGTGTGTGGAGTCTGCACATTCTCCCTGTGTCTGCGTGGGTTTCCTCCGGGTGCTCCGACCTCCCACAGTCCAAAAGGCAGGCTGGTTAGGTGAATTGACCATGTTAAGTTCTCCCTCAGTGTACCCGAACAGGTGCCGGAGTGTGGCGAGTTGGGGATTTTCACTGTAACTTCATTGCAGTGTTAATGTAAGCCTACTTGTGACTAATAAATAAAACTTTAACTTTTAACTTCTCATGTAACCAAACATTCCGGTTCCGCCCGCTGTGGGGATTGTCCTGGGTGGGATGGAAAATTTGATGGACCAGCAAAAGTCCTGTTGACTTCAGGTGGGAATTTCCCATCCTGTCTGGAACCATTCTCGTGACTCCCTTCTGCACCCACTCTAACACCTTCACATCCTCCCTAAAGTGTGGAGCTCAGAACTGGATGCAATATTCCAGCTAAGGCTGACCCAGTGGTTTATACAGGTATAGCACGACCTCCTTGCTTTTCTACTCTATGCCCCTATGGATAAAGCCCAAGGTTCTATAAGCTTCATTAATTGTGCTCCCAACCTTTTCTGCCACCTTCAATGATTTATGCATAAATACACCTAGGTCCCTCTGCCCCTGCTCCCTCTTTAGAACTGGACTCTTCAATATACATTGTCCTTCTGCGTTCCTTTTCTCAAAATGAATCACTTCTCTGCATTTAAATTCAATCTGCCATTCATTCACGCATTCCAACAACCTGTGTCCTGTTGAAGTTCCGCACTATCTTCCTCACAGTTCACAATACTTCCCAGTTTTGTATCATCCATAAATTTTGAAATTGTGCCTTGTATACCAAGACCATTTATAGCAGGAAGAGCAGGGGTCTCAACACCGACCCCTGGAAAACTCCAGTCTGAAAAATCACCGTGAACCACTACTTTCTGTTCCCTGTCACTCAGCCATTGCTCTAACTTTATTCACAAGTCTATTGTGAGGCACTCTTGAAGTCCATGTACACAACATCAGCAGCACTGCCCTCATCAACCCTCTATGTTACCTCATCAAAAAACTCAATCAAGTTAGTAAAATACAATTTGCCTCAGCAGATCCATGCTGGCTTTCCTTAATTAACCCGCATTTGCCCAAGTGACTATTAATTTTGTTCTGAATTATCATCTCTAGAAACTTCTCCACCACCAAGAAAAAAACTGACTGGCCTGTAATTACTAGATTTATCATCTTTACACCATTTTTTGAACAAATTCAATCCTCCGACACCACCTGAATCAGAGGTTAGAAACTCTAATTAACTGCCTAACTCCCCAAAGCCTGTCAACAACTACCTAATTGACATGAGTCTATGTGATGAAATTCTCTCTGCTTGCCTGGGTAAGTTTAGCTCCAACAACACTCATGAAACTCAATGCCATCCAAGTTGAACCAACTGGCTTGATAGATATCCATTTCACCAACCTAAACATTCACCACCGGTGCGCTGTTGTGCCATGTATAAAATGCACTGCAGCAACTTGCCAAGGCGTCCTCGCCTTCCAAACCTACGGCTTCTACCACCTGGAAGAACAAGGGCAGAAGATGCACGGGAACACCATCCCCTGCAAATTCCCTTCAACGTCTCACACCATTCTGATTGGAACTGTAACGCTGTTCCTTCATTGTTGCTGGCTGAATATCCTGGACCTCTAACAGCACAAGGACTCCAGTGGTTCAGGAAGGGGGCTCACCATCACCTCATCAAAGACAATTAGGATGAACAATGCTAGCGATGCTCACATGAATGAATTATTTTAAGAAGTCACAGTAAAGAAGGCAGTAGTGTTACCAAATAGAAAAAAAAACAAAGAAAAAGAGAAGGCGACCTGGTCACCCGAGACGGATGAGATGCACCCCTGGGCTGCTGAGGGAAGTAAGGGTGGCAATTGCAGAGGCACTGGCAACAGTCTTTCAATATGGAATAGTATCAAAGTCTGAAGGACTGCAAATGCTACAGTTCCTTTCAACAAAGATAAACAGACTTTAACACGACAACTGCCTAAGCCAATGGTGGGGAAGCCCCGAGACATTAATCTGGATAAAATTAACTGGCAGTTAGATTAAAGGTAAATCGCTTTCAACTAACTCAATGAAGTTCTATGAAGGAGGAGCTGAATGTAATGAGGGGATAGTTTGGTTTTTGTCACGCGTACGGATTTTTGTAACACACCAGTAACAGACTTGTTCGCAAAATGAGGTGAAAGGGGAAATGGCTGCACAGATACAAAATTAGCTTTCGGACAGAGAGCAGAGAGAAGAAGTGAACAGTTTCAGACCGGAGAGAGGGAAATACACTGTGGTGTTCCCCAGGGAATCAGCGTTGGGATCATGGCGCCTTTTGATTAATTATCAGGGCTTATTTTCAAAGTCTACAAAGGACGCTCACATGGGAAATGTAGTAGACAATGAGGAGGATAGTATCAGAAGATGGACAAGACATATGATAGATATATCAAGGTGTGGAGGTGCCAGCGTTGGACTGGGGTAAACACAGTAAGAAGTTTAACAACACCAGGTTAAGGTCCAACAGGTTTATTTGGTAGCAAAAGCCATACAAGCTTTCGGAGCTCTAAGCCCCTTCTTCAGGTGAGTGGGAATTCAGGTGAACAGAATTCCCACTCACCTGAAGAAGGGGCTTAGAGCTCCGAAAGCTTGTGTGGCTTTTGCTACCAAATAAACCTGTTGGACTTTAACCTGGTGTTGTTAAACTTCTTACTAGATATATCAAGGCACAGAGATGTGAAGTGATTAATTTCAGTAAGGGGAATGAGGAGAGGCAATGCAAACTACATCGTACAACAAGGGGACTTGGGATTATGTGCACACAAATATTTGAAGTTGGCAGAACAAGTTGAGATGAAGCTTAAAAAGCCATGCATATATATCCTTGGCTTTATAAATAGAGCCATAGAGTACAAAAGGGAGGGAGTTAGGTTAAACTTTATAAAATAATATTCAGGCCCAAGGTATTTGGTGTCATTCTGGGCATTGTGCTTTAAGGAGGATGTCATGGCTTAAGGAAGGAAGAGTGGGGAAGATACTTATTAGAATGGTACTGGGTGCAAGACTTTGGTGATAGAATCCCTACAGTACAGTAAGAGGCCAGTCAGCCCATCAAGTCTGCACCGACTCTCTGAAAGAGCATCCCACCCAAGCCCTCCCCTATACCCATAACCCGCACATTTACCATGGCCTAACCTACACATCTTGGAACACTAAGGGGCAATTTAGCATGGCCAATCCACCTAACCTGCACATCTTGAGTGTGGGAGGAAGCTGGAGCACCCGGAGGAAACCCGTGCAGAAATGGGGAGAACATGCAAACTCCACACAGTCACCCAAGGCAGGAATTAAACCCAGATTCCTGGCGCTGTGAGACAGCAGTGCTAACCACTGTCACCCACATGATATGATTTTTAAAAAAAGTCACAGTAAAGAAGGAGGCAGCAGTGTTACCAAATAGAATAGAAAGAATGCGACCTGGTCACCTGAAGCGGATAAATATATGGGTTTTTAAGATTCATCTTAACTTGTTCTGCCACCTTTAAAGATTTGTGTACATATAATCCCAAGTCCTCTTGTTTACATTGCCTCTCCTTATGCGTTACGTGGAGAGACCGCAGACAGAGGGATTTTCTGCTTGAAGCAGAGAAACTCAAGGGGAGATTTGATAGAGGTATTCAAAGTTATGATAGGGCAAATCAGGAGAAACGCAGAAAAGTTGGTAACCAGAGGATACAGATTGAAGGTAATGGGCTAAAGAACCAGAGGCAATATGATGGAGTTTTGATAAACTGGAATGCATTGCCTGAAAGATCACAGAAGCGGATTCAATAATATCATGAAAAGGTAACTGGAAATATTCTTGAAGTGGAAACATCCACAGAGCTATGAGGTAAGAGAAGGAACATGGGAGCACCAATTGGACAGGACTTTCAAAGAGTCAGTACAATGGGCCTAACATTTTCCTTCTACGATGCTATGACTCATGAAACTCAGAATCACACATTTGTACAGATTGATTAACTTGTCCTACCACATTCAAGGAGAGGTATGCCTGAAATCACAATGCCTCAGTAATCACAATGCCTCAGCTCTTCTGCTGGTTTTAAGATTTCAGTATTTCATGCACATTCCCTTTTCTCAACCCGTCACACACAGAATGAATCACCTCATAAACATCGTTAAATTTAATTTTCAAAATCCAGGTGAGGCTTTGTTCTTCAGTTATCAGGCACGTGTTTTCAACTCAGCATTGTGTCTGTAGCTGCTCTTATATCTACTATTATGACAGCAATGGCCTCTCCCCAGCCAACATGCCCAACACTGAGGCACTAATCACTCAAACCCAGCTTCCCAGGGACGGACAGGTCATCTGTGTGCCTGGGACTATCCGAGAAGATCTCCTGAATTGTCAAATTTAATTTGTCCTTTAGCAAAATAAAGCAAGAACTCCAAGACAGCTTGGAGGAATGCCGTGTCTTGGAATCCCAGAGGGAGGCCATTCAGCCCATCGAGTCTGCACCGACCACAATCCCATCCAGGTACTATTCCCGTAACCCTACATATTTACCTTGCTAATCCCATTGACACTAGGGTCAATTTACCCTGGCCAATCAACCTAGCTCGCACATCTTTGGACTGTGGGAGGAAACCGGAGCACCCAGAGGAAACCCACGCAGACACAGGGGAGAATGTGCAGACTCCACACAGACAGTGACCTGAGGCCGGAATTGAACCCGGGTCCCTGGCGCTGTGAGACTGCAGTGCTAACCCCACAAAGAATGTTTACTGGACAGGACAAGGCCATTCAGCCTGCTCCATCATTCAATTGGATCACGGCTGCTCTGTGTCTCAGTTCCATCTGGCTATCTTAGTTCCTAGCCTACAAAAATCAATCATAGATTGGGAACTTTTCAGTTGACCCCCCTACCCCGCCCTCAGGACAAGGGTTCAGCCATTTTGGACGGAAATGAAATGACATTTCTTCAATCAGGGGTTGTGAATCTTTAGAATTCTCGATCCCAGCTGTGGCAGATACTCAGTTTAAGAGTATATTCAAGCCCAAGATCCAAAGAGTTTTCAGCACTGTGGGAAATCAGGTAATTTGAGGATAGGGTGGGAAAGTGAAGTTGAGTTAGATTGACCATGATCTAATTGAACAGTGGAACAAGTGGTCACACGTTCTACTCCTGCTCCCATTTCTTATGCTCTTTTGTAGTGTTACCTCAGAGGGAATCAACACTTTTAGCATGGAAAAAACAATTGACACTTGTAAAGAGTATATTCACCGTATTTGTCAAAACTCTCAAATTTAATACATACACCTTAGAATTGCAGAATCAACCAGAAGTCATTCAATGCAAATGTCCCAGTTTTTCTTATAAGAATATTAGTTTGGACTGCCCTCACCTGGTTCCACCCTTAACTTGGAATAATGGAAGTACCAAAATCACAAATGAGAACTCTCATAGCAGATAAGGCATTGAAGAGACAGCCAACATTAGAGGTGGAAACAGACTGCCTTGATATGCGAAAGGACATGGGGAGATCAAAAGATCAACTCTGGATCAGATAGGATACCATGGATATGAACAGTCTGGTTCAGCCTTAGATGCCACGGTGGCACTGCTGCCTCACAGCGTCAGGGACCTGGGTTCGATTCCCAGCTTGGGTCACTGTCTGTGCGGAGTCTATTTGTTCTCCCGTGTCCACGTGGGTTTCCTCCGGGTGTTGCGGTTTCCTCCCACAATCCGGAAGACATGCTGGTTAAGTGCATTGGTCATGCTAAATTCTCCCTCAGTGTAGCTGAACAAGCGCTGGAGTGTGGTGTCTAGGGGATGTTCACAATAACTTCATTGCAGTGCTAATGTAAGCCTACTTGTGACATTAATAAATAAACTTAGTGAATAAGTAGCAGGATAGAGTCAGGAATGGAATTCGTGGTAGAACCAAAGACTTTGGTTTCCCCAATGTTTAATACCTCCATTATTCCGTGGCTCTCCAGCCAACCCCTCACCTTACATGCTCCATAAACCAGAGCTCAAACTCAGCTCACTGACACCTTGGGATCATGGTGGTCCATGCTGCCTCATAGCACCAGGGACCCGGGTTCAATTCCGACCTTAGGTTACTGTGTGGAGTCCGCATATTCTCCCCGTGTCTGCACGGGTTTCCTCCGGGTGCTCCGGTTTCCTCCCACAGTCCAAAGATGTGCAGATTACGTGGATTGGCCATGTTAAATTGCCCCTTTGTGTCAAAAGATGTGTAAGTTAAGGGGAATTAGCCATGGGAAATGCCTGGAGATAAGGGGGGGCGGGGTGGGGGTGCACCTGGATAAGATGCTTTTTCAGAGAGTCAATGCAGACTCAATGGGCCGAACGGCCTCTTTCTGCACTGTAGGGATTCTATGGGTAAAATTTTCACTTGTATTTTTACATCTATTCCTAGCCCTACAAATGGTCAAAGAAATCTCCCTTTCTTCATCCCCCAATTCCTTTGCCATACCTTCAGCTGCTTAAGTCCTCAGCACTGAGATCCCCCCCCCTAAACCTTGCAGTCTTCTTTCAAATTTCTTTTAAGACTCTGCAGTTACCAGAACTGTGGACACCACCTAGTGTCTTCTTTGACATGGTGTCAATGTTTGATTCATTTAATAAAACATCACAGGAATATAAATGCACTAAATAAATGCACGTTTCTTTACCTCGCAGGCATCAATAATAAAAACATGCAGCAGTGACTGTGCTCTGCACGAGTATTTCTAGGGGAATCATGCAAACAACTGTGAGATAGCACAATGCTGAAGGTAAAAATGATTCTTCATTTACCTATAATGATGCCACAACACAATAGGGCTCGGAACGATGTGGTCTGTTTGAGAATGGCATAGGACAGCAGGACGTTGAAGACAGTGGTGAGGGAGCGGCCAATGTTATAGAACGCCACTCCCACGTACTTGAGACACAAGTTGTTGAAAGTAATCATCCCGATAAAGACCAGGGACAAAGGGAGGACCTCCCGGGAGATCTTAGGGTCGAACCCAATCGGGGGGAACTCCACCATACCGGGACACAGGACGTTGAGCAGAGTGAGCGTCCAGCAGAGCAACACTGTCACCAGACACTGGAAGAAAGTGACGAAGAGGGGCGCGTCCAGCCTCAGGTCCGGGCTGTCCAACAAGTACTTGTTTAGGAAGACCATAGTGATCGATATGAACCAGTACACAGTCACCACGCAAGCGATGCGCACCGCCCTCGATATGAAAGATTCGGGGCTGCCTTGCTCCAAGTTGGACAACGCCATTTTGAGAATATTCGACCGTTTCAGCGGAGTCCTATTCATGGTGTGCAACAGAAATGAAGGTGATTAAAGTACATGCAATAATTTTTTAAAAATGCGACAAACAATCAGAATTAAAACAACATTTACCGATGCAAAAATAAATAAATAAATAAAGCCCAGGCCAACGTGAAGCAGAGAGACAAACTGCTACTCCGGCGGAACAGACACAAGACGCTGGCCAGCCTCACCCGCGCTGCATTTCCGGGGAACGTTCCATCCGTGTGTCAATTCCCTCGGTCGCTTAGCAACCAAGGATGTAGCAGCCTTCCACATTCCAACGCTGCCCTGGTAAACTCCGCCCAACACTTCAGAGGGACAACTTGCACTGATGTAGCGCCCAGCTTCACCCATCCCTTTGATTTGTCATGTCTTAGTATACAGTGTAAAGTATTGTTTCTTGCGCGCTGTACAGACCGTTCATAGAGTATATAGGGGAGAACAGGACTAGACAGGGTGGATGCAGGGCGGCACGGTAGCGCAGTGGTTAGCACTGCTGCTTCACAGCTCCAGGGTCCTGGGTTCGATTCCCGGCTCGGGTCACTGTCTGCGTGGAGTTTGCACATTCTCCTCGTGTCTGCGTGGGTTTCCTCCGGGTGCTCCGGTTTCCTCCCACAGTCCAAAGATGTGCAGGTTAGGTTGATTAGCCAGGTTAAAAAAAAAATTGCCCCTTAGAATGCTGAGATGCGTAGGTAAGAGGGCTTAGCGGGTAAATATGTGGGGGGAGGGCCTGGGTGGGATTGTGGTCGGTGCAGTCTTGATGGGCTGAATGGCCTCCTTCTGCACTGTAGGGTTTCTATGATTTCTATGATATTCCCCAGCGAGCTCAGGGAGGACAGAAACCTCCCGTGGAGCAGAAGGGCAAAAGCTCGCTCCATCTTGATTTTCAGTACGGAAGAAGTCCAGAACCACGGGTCACAGTCTGAGGATTCAGGGTAGACCAATTAGGAAGGAGGTGAGGAGACATTTCTTCACCCAAAGAGCGGTGAGCCTGTGGAATTCAATACCACAGGAAGTAGCTGATGCCAAAACATTGAATGCATTCAAGAGGCAGCTGGATATAGCACTTGGGGCGAATGGGATCAAAGGTAATGGGGGGGAAAGCAGGATTAGGGTATTGAGTTGGATGATCAGCCATGATTGTAATGAATGGTGGAGCAGGCTCGAAGGGCCAAATGGCCTCCTCCTGCTCCTATCTTCTATGAGAAGGAAAGGAAAGGGTGCAGAATATAGTGTTAGTTACAGATAGGGTGTAGAGAAAGATCAACTTAATATTTGATCTGATTTATTATTGTCACGTTTTAGAAATGTATTGTTTCTTGCCCACTCTACAGACAAAACATACCATTCACAGAGAAGGAAAGGAGAGGGTGCACAGTGTGGTGTTACAGTCATAGCTATGGTGTAGATACAGATGTAAGAACTTTTACTTTAGTGATCTGCGAACATGACTGGACAGCAAGCAGTCATTCTACTTTTTCTAAATCCCATAGTTATCCAAAGTAAAGAATAAATAAAAACACACACGTGGAATTATTTTAATGGTGTCCGAATGGTTGAGTGTGTGAAATATCCTGGGCAATCAATCTTTAGTTCCTGGAGACTTCAGGACAAGCTTGGTGAGAGATTGGCAAACCTATCATGGGTGCTCTCAACTCCGCCCCCCCCCCCCCCCCAGTATTTCTCACCCACAGATAGCAATGAATCCCTGTGGCTTTTGATTTGAATTTAGGAGACAATCTCTTCAGTAACAGTGCAATCTTAAAGCAGCTCCCTCCACCCCCCACGCCCCCGTTTTTGTATTTCCAAATCGGTTTTATTTTAAACGCCATTCCTTTTAGGGACAACAGAACGGGCTCGGGATCTTTACTGATTCATCCCGAGGCAGAACCTTAAGTAGGTTTTATATTGGCGGATTTTACTATTACTCTCGATAACCTTTTCCTTTTTAGTGGTGTTTTGTGCATGGCGGGGCGGGGCGGGGCGTAATATCCAGGACACGGGGAGAAACTCACCTGCCTTTGTCAGAAAAGGGCTCGGGTTGATTGCTTGTGAAGGACAGCACCTCCGACAGTGCGGCGTTTCCTCTGCCCACCCTTCTCTTGACTGTTTCACTCCCGATTCTGCAACTGAGTCAAGTACTGAATTTGAAGGACCAACAAATATTTTGGAACTTCAAATGCGATGCTTTTTTTTCAATCGCGCCTGATAATGGAGTAGACACAAGGTTATCAGCATTCACAATGGATATGGTCCCACTCTGAACACTATCTTCAGAGCCGCGCCAGTCAAACACCTCCACCCTCAGTACTCACAGGTACTAGCGCTGGGTTCGAGTGACCGGCTCGGGTTGTTTGTGCTCCTGGAGAGTTCGTGGTCTCCAAGTGCCCCGCCTTCACATTGCTGCCATTGGCTGCCCAACATGTCCATCCTCTGAACATCCAATTGGAAGGCAAGCAGACTCTGATTGGATGATGCTTGACACTCAGTCATTCTGCCTCCAATATGTTTTTATAGCTCATAGATGTCGAAAGGAAATTAAATAAAAACACATGCAATTCTTTTTAATGGTATCCTGATATTTTTTCTTCCGGTGTTGATTGTGCGAAGTCTCCTGGGAATCAATCTTTAATTCCCAGTGACTTCAGGAGAACATTGGGGGGAGATTGGCAAACCTATCGTGGGTGCTCTCTTTTCCCCTACTGCCTCTCACCCCCTTCCTTCCAGTATTGTTTCGTTTTATATATGATGTGGAGATGCCGGCAGTGGACTGAGCTAACCACAGTAAGAAGTTTAACAACACCAGGTTAAAGTCCAACAGGTTTATTTGGTAGCAAAAGCCACACGAGCTTTCGGAGCTCCAAGCCCCTTCTTCAGGTGAGTGGGAATTCTGTTCACAAACAGGGCATATAAAGACACAAACTCAATTTACATGAATAATGGTTGGAATGCGAATACTTACAGCTAATCAAGTCTTTAAGATACAAACAACGTGAGTGGAGAGAGCATCAAAACAGGTTAAAAAGATGTGTATTGTCTCCAGACAAGACAGCCAGTGAAATTCTGCAGGTCCAGGCAGGCTGTGGGGGTTACAAATAGTGTGACATGAACTCAATATCCCGGTTGAGGCCGTCCTCATGTGTGCGGAACTTGGCTATCAGTTTCTGCTCAGCGACTCTGCGCCGTCGTGTGTCACGAAGGCCGCCTTGGAGAACGCTTAGCTGAATATCAGAGGCCGAATGCCCGTGACCGCTGAAGTGTTCCCCAACAGGAAGAGAACAGTTTTGCCTGGTGATTGTCGAGCGGTGTTCATTCATCCGTTGTCGCAGCGTCTGCATAGTTTCCCCAATGTACCATGCCTCGGGACATCCTTTCCTGCAGCGTATCAGGTAGACAACGTTGGCCGAGTTGCAAGAGTATGTACCGTGTACCTGGTGGATGGTGTTCTCACGTGAGATGATGGCATCTGTGTCGATGATCCGGCATGTCTTGCAGAGGTTGCTGTGGCAGAGTTGTGTGGTGTCGTGGTCATTGTTCTCCTGAAGGCTGGGTAGTTTGCTGCGGACAATGATCTGTTTGAGGTTGTGCGGTTGTTTGAAGGAAAGATGTGGGGGTGTGGGGATTGCCTTGGCGAGATGTTCGTCTTCATCAATGGCATGTTGAAGGCTCCGGAGGAGATGCCGTAGCTTCTCCGCTCCGGGGAAGTACTGGACAACGAAGGGTACTCTGTCCACCGTGTCCCGTGTTGTCTTCTGAGGAGGTCGGTGCGGTTTTTTGCTGTGGCGCGTTGGAACTGTCGATCGATGAGTCGAGCGCCATATCCTGTTCTTATGAGGGCATCTTTCAGCATCTGGAGGTGTCTGTTGCGATCCTCCTCATCTGAGCAGATCCTGTGTATACGGAGGGCTTGTCCGTAGGGAATAGCTTCTTTAACGTGTTTAGGGTGGAAGCTGGAGAAGTGGAGCATCGTGAGGTTATCCGTGGGCTTGCGGTACAGTGAGGTGCTGAGGTGACCGTCCTTAATGGAGATGCGTGTGTCCAAGAATGCAACCGATTCCGGAGAGTAGTCCATGGTGAGTCTGATGGTGGGATGGAACTTGTTGAACATGACACCACACAACCCTGCCACAGCAACCTCTGCAAGACGTGCCGGATCATCGACACAGATGCCATAATCTCACGTGAGAACACCATCCACCAGGTACACGGTACATACTCTTGCAACCCGGCCAACGTTGTCTACCTGATACGCTGCAGGAAAGGATGTCCCGAGGCATGGTACATTGGGGAAACCATGCAGACGCTACGACAACGGACGAATGAACACCGCTCGACAATCACCAGGCAAGACTGTTCTCTTCCTGTTGGGGAACACTTCAGCAGTCACGGGCATTCGGCCTCTGATATTCGGGTAAGCATTCTCCAAGGCGGCCTTCGTGACACACGACGGCGCAGAGTCGCTGAGCAGAAACTGATAGCCAAGTTCCGCACACATGAGGACGGCCTCAACCGGGATATTGGGTTCATGTCACACTATTTGTAATCCCCACAGCCTGCCTAGACTTGCAGAATTTCACTGGCTGTCCTGTCTGGAGACAATACACATCTCTTTAACCTGTCTTATTGCTCTCTCCACTCACATTGTCTGTACCTTTAAGACTTGATTAGCTGTAAGTATTCGCATTCCAACCATTATTCTGTAAATTGAGTTTGTGTCTTTATATGCCCTGTTGGTGAACAGAATTCCCACTCACCTGAAGAAGGAGCTTAAGGCTCCGAAAGCTTGTGTGGCTTTTGCTACCAAATAAACCTGTTGGACTTTAACCTGGTGTTGTTAAACTTCTTACTGTGTTTACCCCAGTCCAACGCTGGCATCTCCACATCGTTTTATATAGACAGCAATGGCGTTTTCATGGAGTGCAGTTGTTCAGAACTTTGTATATTAAAGTTTATTTATTAGTGTCACCAGTAGGCTTGCATTAACACGGCAATGAAGTTACTGTTAGAAATGTGTTAATTATTCTGTAGGTCTGTGCAGGTTAGTAACCTCAGTTGGGCCTTGGTGTGGTTCCAGAGCCTAAAAAATCATTATTGACACATGGTTGTAATAACAGTTATGAAGAACTGGTGCTGGTATTTCTCAGGAGGCTAAGAAAATTTGGCGTGTCCGCTACAACTCTCACCAACGTTTACAGATGCACCATAGAGAGCATCCTTTCTGGTTGTATCACAGCTTGGTATGGCTCCTGCTCTGTTCTATTTTTTATTCATTTGTGGGACATGGGTGTCACTGGCTAGCCAGCATTTATTACCCATCCCTTGTTGCCCTTGAGAAGGTGGTGGTGAGCTGCCTTCTTGAATCGCTGCAATCCATGTTCTGTGGGTTGACCCACAATGCCGTTAGGGAGGGAATTCCATGATTTTGACCCAGTGACTGTGAAGGAATTTCCAAGTCAGGATGATGAGCATCTTGGAGGGGAACTTGCAGGTGGTGGTGTTTCCATGTATCTGCTGCTCTTGTACTTCTAGATGGAAGTGGTCGTGGGTTTGGAAGGTGCTGTCTAAGGATCTTTGGTGAATTGCTGCAGTGCATCTTGGACATAGTACATGCCGCTGCTACTGAGCGTCGGTGGTGGATGGATTGAATGTAGATGTGGTGCCAATCAAGCGGGCTGCTTTGTCTTGGATCAAGCTTCTTGAGTGTTGTTGGAGCTGCACCCATCCAGGCAAGTGGGGAGTATTCCATCACACTCCTGACTTGTGCCTTGTAAATGGTGGATAGGTTTGGGGAGTCAGGAGGTGAGTTACTCACCGCAGTATTCCTAACCTCTGACCTGTGTTTATATGATGAGTCCAGATGAGTTTGTGGTCAATGGTAACCCTAAGGATGTGAGGGATTCAGTGATGGTAACACCAGTGAATGTCAAGGGATGGTGGTTAGAGCGTCTCTTCTTGGTGATGGTCATTGCCTGGCATTTGTGTGGCACGAATGTTACTTGGCACTTGTCAGCCCAAGCCTGGATATTATCCAGATCTTGTTGCATATGAACATGGACTGCTTCAGTATCTGAGAGTTGTGAATGGTGCTGAACATTATGCAATCATTGGCGAACATCCCCACTTCTGAGCTTATGATGGACGGAAGATCATTGAGGAAGCAGCTGAAGATGGTTGACACCGAGGACACAACCTCGGTCCAAAGATGTGCGGGTTAGGTTGATTGGCCATGCTAAAAATTGCCCTTAGTGTCCTGAGATGCATAGGTTAGAGGGATTAGTAGGTAAAATATGTAGGGATATGGGAGTAGGGCCTGGGTGGGATTGTGGTCGGTGCAGACTCGATGGGCCGAATGGCCTCTTTCTGTACTGTAGGGTTTCTATGATTGCTATGAGGAACCCTGAGGGACTCCTACAGAGATGTCTTGGAGCTGAGATAACTGACCCTCCACACCCACAGCCATCTTCCTATGTACCAGGTATGACTCCAACCAGTGGAGTGTTTGCCCCCTGATACCCATTGATTCCAGTTTTGCTAGGGCTGCTTGATGCCACACTCGGTCGAATGCAGCCTTGATGTCAAGGGCTGTCACTCTCACCTCATCTCTGGAATTCAGCTCTTTTGTCCATGATTGAACCAAGGCTGTAATGAGGTCAGGAGCTGAGTGACCCTGGCGAAACCCAAACTGGGCATCACTGAGCAGGTTATTGCTGAGCAGGTGCTGCTTGATAGCACTGTTGATGACCCCTTCCATCACTTTACTGATGATCGAGAATAGACTGATTGGGCGGTAATTGGTTGGGTTGAATTTGTCCTGCTTTTTGTGTACAGGACTATTCTGGACAATTTTCCACATTGTTGGGTAGATGCCAGTGTTGTAACTGCACTGGAAGAGCTTGGCTAGGGGAGCGGCAAGTTCTGGAGCACAAGTCTTCAGTACTGTTGCTGGAATGTTATCAAGGCCCGTTGCCTTTGCAGCATCCACTGCCTCCAACCATTTCTTGATATCATGTGGAGTGACTTGAAGTGGCTGGAGACTGGCATCTGAGATGCTGGGGATCACTGGAGGGGACCAAGATAGATCATCCACTCGGCACCTCTGGCTGAAGATTGCTGCGCATGCTTCATTCTTATCTTTTGCACTAATGTACTGAGCTCCTCCGTCATTGAGGATGGGGATATTTGTGGAGCCTCCTCCCCCAGTGAGTTGTTTAACTATCCACCACCATTCATGACTGGATGTGGCAGGACTGTAGAGCTTAGATCTGATCCGTTGGTTGTGGGATCGCTTAGCTCTGTCTATCACGTGCTGTTAATGTTGTTTGGCATGCAAGTAGTCCTGTTTGTTAGCTTCACTAGGTTGACACCTCATTTTTAGGTATGCCTGGTGCTGCTCCTGGCATGCCCTCCTGCATTCTCCATTGAACCAGGGTTGATCCCCTGGCTTGATGGTAATGATTGAGTGGGAGATATGTTGGGCCATGAAGTTGCAGATTGTGCTGGAGTACAATTCCACTGCTGTTGACAGTGCTTCACGGATGCCCAGTCTTGAGTTGCTAGATCAGTTTGAAGTCCAAAACCGCAAGAAACTCCGAAGGGTCGTGAACGAGGTTCAAGACCGCAAGAAACTACAAAGTGAACGAAGTCCAGTCCATCACGCAAACTAGCCTTCTATCCATGGACTCCGTCTACACTTCCCCCGCCTTGAAAAAGCAGCCAGCATAACCCAGGACTCCACACACCCTGGACATACTCTCTTCCACCTTCTTCCGTTGGGAAAAAGATACAAAAGTCTGACATCACTTACCTGCTGCAAGCAGACTTTTGAATGGACCTACCGTATATTAAGCTGTTCTTTCTCTATACCCTATCTGTGACTGTAACACTATATTCTGCATCCTCTTCTTTCCTTCTCCCCTATGTATTCTATGAACCGTATGTTTTGTCTGTATAGCGCGAGAAACAATACTTTTCACTGTATACTAATACATGTGACAATAATAAATCAAAGCAAGTCAAAAAATTCTGTGCTTTTTTCAAACGGAATCTATGCATGTGAAAAAAAATTCACACCCTGTGAAACAATTGCAGATACAAAAGAAAAAATCATGAATTGACCAACTGTCCTTCAAATGAGGCCACCTTTTGTTTATTATGCATTAATTGAGTTAATTGTATTCTGTTGGTCGGAATTAGCTGCAGATTCACTGGTATTCCAATAAGTAGAACTTATTGAAACTGTGGTAGTTAAGTTTGGAGGTGCATGTTAGTAATGTCTGTTTCTGTAAATTAATGAAAAGCTTATGTGTGTGAAAGTTAGGCTTCAATTCTAGCCTTCACCACCTGGCTATCTAGAATAAAACATGTTGCATCGGGGAAGACTCCACATACAGTGTTAGACACTCTGACAAGAATTGTTCACATTGTTTTGAGTCATAGTCATAGAGATTTACAGCACAGAAAGAGGCCCTTCGTGTCTGCGCCCGTTATCATCCATTTATTCCATTCCCGTTTGCCAGCACCTAGTCTGTGGCCTTGTATGCTATGGTGTTTCAAGTGCTCATCTAAATGCTTCTTAAATGTTATAGGGGTTCCCACCTCTCTCACATCTTTAGCCAGTCAATTCCAGATTCCCACCACTCTCTGGGTGAAAGGTATTTCCTCAAAACCTCTCCAAATCTGCTGCCCCTAACCTTAAACCTCCCTGTTTATTGACCCCCTCTTCTAAGGGGAAAGGTTTCTTTCTATCTACCCTATCAATGTTCTTCATAATTTTGTACGTCTCAATCAGATCCCTCCTCAGCCTTCTCTGCTCCAAGGAGAACAGCCTCAGCCTACTCAGCCTCTCTCCATAGCTGAAACACTCCAGCCCAGGCAACATCCTGGTGAATCTCCTCTGCACCCTTTCTAATGCCATCACATCCAAGCAAACAAAACTTTTGTCCCTAAAGACCAGGCTGTCCAGATGTGATCTTCAGCCTGAGCAATATATGAACCCTGAAACACTGACAACCCAGTCGTTTTGATGCCTTTGTCTTTTTTGGACTGTCCCGTTTGAGCATTTTGTTTCTGGACATTCAGGAAGCCTGTTCCCTTGTCTTTGGACACATCCCAAATCAAAGCACAAATAACTCGGCGTATATACAAATAAACAGAAGCGGGAATTCAAAAATTAAATTAATTTAAACTCGGTGTACAAAGCAGGAAACAAATGCAGACTGATTTTGCCCTTCTCAAATGTGGGGCCACATTCCATGCTGACTGTCCAGCCTGCGTGATATTAGAACTCTTGTGGGTGAAAGAGGAGGTCACGCCCAATTCACATGTGCCCAATGAGCACAAAATTCAGGCCTCCACCTGATCTCACACTCTGTCTGATTTTACATGCTTGGTGTTAAAATGTGGCCAAACTGGTTGCGTCAGATTCCTCTTGCTGGGTTTGGCGTTAATCACTCACTGTGATGCACTATCCAGAACTGTGGGTGTATGCGACATGTGATCATTTACACAACATTAATGTATAGCAACTTCTGTTCCAATGTGTAAGAGCTTTGGAATGCTGTGAATCCTCACCTTCCACGTATAACCTTTAAACAACTAATTGAGATTGACACAATTCTTGCTGATCATCGGATACTTACACGAGATATTGGTGAGTGTCTATCATTCACTGCTACGTACCTCCTTCTTTGTGAGTTCTCAGTCTGAAGACAGGACATTGGCGATTATTCGCTGAACCACGGAAACAGCAGCAAATATTCATTGGGTTGAGGAGGTGTAGGCCCCTAACCTTCCTCAGCTGGAATGAGTTAAAATATACTGGAATCTGCAACAAAAACAGAAAATGCTGCAAAATCTCAGCAGGTCTGACAGCACCCAGGGAGAGAGGAGAGAACCAACGTTTCGAGTTTGGATGACCCTTCGTCAGAGCTGAGGGCACAGAAAATCAGAAAAGATTTATACTATGAGTGTGAGGGGGAGGGGCTATAAAAGGACAAAGGAATGTAAATGAGGATAAAGCTGAGAGAGATGCTAAAGGTGTCCATTAAGAGATCAAAATGTGTGAATGGCAGAACAGAGGGACAGATGGTTAAGGCAGTTGGCCTGAAGAAGGAGAGTGGGAATGGAGCAGTGGAAAAATGGAAGGCAGAAAGAAGGATGATCGAAATGGATGAGTGAGATGAAAAGAAGCAGCTTGAAATAAAATAAATGGGAGTGGGGTGAAGGTGGAGGGGAGGGTTCATGCTCTGAAGTTGTTGAACTCAGTGTTCAGTCTGGAAGGCTGTAAAGTGCCCAATCGGAAGATGAGATGCTGTTCCTCCAGTTTGCGTTGGGGTTCATTGGAACATTGCAAAAGGCCAAGGATGGACATGTGGACAGGAGAGCAGGGTGGTGTGTGGAAGTGGCAAGCGACAGGAAGGTCTGGGTCCTGGATGGACCGAAGGTGTTCGGCAAAGCGATCACCCAGTCTATGTATGGTCTCTCCACTTCTCCATTCCTGCTCTTCTTCCTGCCCCCCCCCACCCACCCCCCACCCACTCCACCCCCCACCCCCCCCACCCCCCACCCACCCCCCCCACCCCCCCCCCCACCCCCCCCCCCCACCCCCCCCACCCCCCCCCCCACCCCCCCCCCCCCCCCACCCCCCCCACCCCCCCCACCCCCCCACCCCCCCCCCCCCCCCCCCAGCCCCGTCTCCTTTTTCAGGCCAACAACCTTAACCATCTGTACCTCTGTTCTGCCATTCTCACATTCTGATCTCTTAATGGACACTTTTGACATCTCTCTCAGCTGACTTTATCCTCATTTACATTCCCTTTGTCCTTTTAAAACCCCCCAACTCCCACCCTCAGAGTATAAATCTTTTCTGATTTTCTTTGCCCTCACCTCTGACGAAGGATTTTCCAGATTTGAAACATTGCCTCTATTCTCTCTCCCTGTCAGACCCGCTGATATTTTCCAGCATTTTCTGTTTCAGCTGGAATGGGGTTTGAATTTTTTTGAAAATTCATTTCTGGGATATGGGCGTCACTGGCTAGGCCAGGATTTATTACCCATCCCTAGTTGCCCTTCGGAAGGTGGTGGTGAGCCGTCTCCTTCCACTGCTGCAGTCCCTGAGGTGTAGGTACAGCCACAGTGAAGGAACGGGAATATACTTCCAAGTTAGAATGGTGAGTGACTTGGAATGGAACCTACAAGTGGTGGTGTTCCCAGGTATCTGCTGCCCCTGCCCTTCTAGATGGTAGCGGTCATGGGTTTGGAAGGTGCTGCATAAGAAACCTTGGTGAGTTCGGTCAGAGCATCTTGTAGAAGGTACACACGGCCGCCATTGTTAGTTGGTGGCAGAGGGATTGAATGTTTGTGGAAAGGGTATCAATCAAGTGGGCTGCTTTTCCTGGACGGTGTTGAGCTTCTTGAGTGTTGATGGAGCAGCATTCACCAGGCAAATGGAGAGTATTCCATTACACTCCTGACTTGTGCCTTGTAGATGGTGGACAGGCTTTGGGGAAATCAGGAAGTGAGTTACACGCCACAAAATTCCTAGTTTTTGATCTGCTCTGGTGGCCACAGTATTTATACGTCTAGTCCAGTTTAGTTTCTGGTTTATGGCAACCCCCAGGATATCGATAACGTCAGCGATGATAATGCCATTGAATGTCAAGGGGCGATGGTTAAACGTCTCTTGTTGGAGATGGTCATTGCCTGACACTTGTGTGGCACGAATGTTACTTGACACCTGTCAGTCCAAGCCTGGATTTTGTTCAGGTCTTGCTGCAATTGGGCTTGGACTGCTTCAGTATCTGAGGAGTTGTGAATGGCGCTGAACATTGTGCAATCATCAGCAAATAACCCCGTTTATGATCTTATGATGGAAGGAAGGTCATTAATGAAGCAACTGAAGATGGTTGGGCCGAGGACACTATCCTGAGGAACTCCTACAGTGATGTCCTCGGACCAAAATGACTAACTCCAACAACAACCACATCCATTTTCCTTTGTGCTAGTATGATTCCAATCAATGGAGAGTTACATCCTGTTCCCGTTTACTCCAGTTTTGTTGAGGCTCCTTGATGCCATACCCGGTCAGACGCTGCCTTGAGGTCAAGGGTAGTCACTCTCACCTCACATATGGCATTCAGCTCTTTTGCCCAAGTGCTGGAAAATGGGATTATGTTATGATTCCTAGCCTCTGGCCTGCTCTTGTAGGCACATTATTTATATGGCTGTTCCAGTTCAGTTTTTGGTGAGTGGTAACCCCCAGGATGTTGATAGTGGGGGATTCAGTAAAGTTAATGCCATTGAATGTCAAGGAGATATGATTAGACCTCTTACTCCTGGATGACTTACAGGCAACTTAATGGGGAATGTCACAATGCTGTCAAACCCTCTGACTCGCTCAGCCCAACTAACCTCATCTGTGCTCTGGATGATTAAGTCACTTGCTCTCCTAAAAAGAGCAGCTGTCAGCAGCTTGATGCAATGATTTGCTGCAGCTTCTGAAACGTTGCACAGATCTCTGGCTGATGCCTCGAAGAATAAAAGTTCAAGGTTATGGTCAACTTCAGAGCAACTAGCATTAGACTCCTAGGGCAGGATTTTCCTGTCCCACCCGCCAGGGGAATTGTAGCAAGCGGGACAGAACATTTGGCGGACCATGCAAAGGCTCATTGACCTCGAGCGGGGATTTCTGACATTGGGGCGAGCGAGGCTGGAAAATCCAGCCCATAGAGTTTTACAGCACAAAAAGAGGCCCTTCGGCCCATTGTGTTAGTGCCGGCCATCAGGCATTTAGCTATTCTAATCCCATTTTCCAGCACTTGGTCCGTTGCTGTGTTCGCTGATATTTCCAGTGCTTATCCAAATGCTTCTTAAAGGGTTCCTCTCTCTACCATCCAGGCAGCGAGTCACAGATTCCCACCACCCTCTGGGCAAAAAGGTTTTTCCTCAAATTTCACTCTCCCCTTCGACCCTTTTCATCCACGATCCCCCCCTCCCCCCCCAACTCTTGCCAGGTAACTCCACCCTATGTGATCAAGACCCTTCCCTCCCCCCCCGCCCCCCCCTCCCCCCTCCCAAATACTTCAGCAACTTCCCCCTCTGGTGGCAGCGCTGACCCCGGCAAAATGTGTGGGACGCGTGTTAATTCTCAAAGTCTCGGAGCTTCCGACTTCCACTGAGGAATGACAAGACTCAGGAATTCCACCTCCTAGTCCCACTCTAACTGATTCTTGACCGAGACAAGCTTGGGAGGAGCAGAGGCCCGGCGATTACTAGCCCTCTGGACAAGGTTAGGAGGCAGGAGGGCTGGTAAAATGGCAGCAGAAGGTGTCTGGTGGGAGGCCTGACATCCTCCTGCTACTATGGGGTATTCCCAGAAAAGGGAATGGCAGCAGCTCAGTGGCTGGTTGATCTGGGGACAGGAGGCAATGAACATATTTACCACAACGCCGGGATTTTACTCCCTTCATGGCCCTTAGGAGCACCTTCCCCTCTCCCCTTCCCCTCTTCCCTTCCCCTCCCTCCAGCCACCACCCTCAGTGGTAAGGCCCACCCCCTGCGGTTCTCATGCTGCCACCAGAGGGTTTTAAAGTTTATTTATTTACAGTCACAAGTCGGTTAACATTAACACTGCAATGAAGTTACTGTGAAAATCCCCTAGTTGCCACAGTCTGGCGCCTGTTCGGGTACACTGAGGGAGAATTTAGCACGGCCAATTCACCTAACCACCACGTCTTTCAGACTGTGGGAGGAAACCGGAGCACCCGAGGGAAACCCATGCAGACACGGGGAGAACGTGCAGACTCCGCACAGACAGTGACCCAAGCTGGGAATCGAATGTGGGTCCTGGCACTGTGAGGCAGCAGTGCTAACCACTGTGCCACCGTCTGATCCTGTTGTTTGCTAGTGCGGGCTCAGGCCATACTTTTGGCGGTGAAATCAATGACATGCCTGAAATCAAAAGACGGTCACTCAGTTGACTGCACCTTGATTTGATTTATTATTGTCACATATATCAGGATACAATGAAAGTATTGTTTCTTGCAAGCTATAGAGACAAAGCATACCGTTCATAGAGTACATAGGGGAGATGGAAAGGAGAGGGTGCAGAAAATAACGTTGCAGTTAATGATAGTGTGTAGAGAAGGATCAGTTTAATATATGGTAGGACCATTCAAAAGTCTGATGGGAAGAAGCTGTTCTTGAGTCTGTTAGTATGTGACTTCAGACCTCTATATCTTTTTCCCGACAGAAGAAGGTGGAAGAGAAAATGTCTGGGGTGCATGGGGGTCCTTGATTACGCAGCAGTAAGTGCAGACGGAGTCAACGGATGGGAGGCTGGTTTGCGTGATGGACTGGGCTTCGTTCTTTGTAGTTTCTTCAAGTCTTGTTCAGAGCAGGAGTCATTCCAAGTTGTGATACATCCGGAAAGGATGTTTTATATGGTGCATCTGTAAACATTGTTGAGAATCGTAGTGGATATGCTAAATTTCTGACATTGGTGGACCTGGGTGGACTCCTGGTCAGAGCTATCCAATTAGTTCCACTTTTTCCAATCATAATTCATAGCCTTGCAAATTATTTATTTTCAAATATATATCCTGTTCTTTTGAAATTTATTATTCAATTTGTTTCCTCCTCCCTTACAGCCATCACTGTGTAAAAAGAATGACTCCTTCAATACCCCAATATCTCGCACAGCACCATACCGGGCAGCATTTTACTAACTGATTCTTTGGGGAAGATCAGTATTTTAATAAATCTGCTTCCCTTCTTTACCGATCCATGGAAAAGCTTAATGATCTGTTGCAGCTTTTTAATTAATGGTCCTTGGGGAACAACTGCTTTCTTTGTTTTTTAAAGCATGTCTAATTACAGTTAGCTGTTAAAGAAACTGTTGGATAGTTAGATATTGATTTAATAGTCCAGATATTTAGATACAAGTGGAACATCTTAAAGTAGGTTTTTTTTGTGCATGCTCATGACATGGGTTGGAGTTTGATACATGCAGCTTTTCCCAAACATTTAAGAGGCACTTAGTCTGGTAGCCACAGTCAGCTGCGGGACACAAGGCTGATGGAATTGGCTACAGTGACTCTTGTTATGACAGAGCAGATGGTAAATGCCCATCTGCCCAAACCCCAACAGGAAACTTGAAACAAGCTGCCACAGCAGTTTGCAATTTGTATATTATGAGGAGGTATCTGAAGTCAAGGTAAGTAAATGTCAGACCTCAGGTGACAATTTAAATACTAAATTTAGGCATGTATTAAAAGAAAGAAAAGCAAGAAAGTGACACTTAAAGACACAAGACCACCTTTACATAGTTCTCAGTACTCCTGTCAACATTCCCCGAATGATTTGGCTTAAATGAACTCAGAGCTAAACCTCCTTTTGATGGCAACAGTCCTCATGGACTTTTAATCCATAAATTCCAGCAATATTACCACACAATGCCCTGCTGCTCTGGGGAAATCTTACACAGGCTTCTCCTCTCTGAGGGAGGAGGCAGCTGATGTTCACAAATCTGGCTCCAGCACACACTCTCTTTATCAAGATCTCATAGCTACACGACAATAGCCTTCATTCGCACTTTAAATACCCCTGTTTCTCCTTGGATCTTCTACTCGTTTTTATACAGCCCGTTAGGAGTTCCTCTTCCCAGAATTGATCAACCTTGTTTTTTTATTACTGTTTGATTCCTATATTTACAAAGTAAACTGATGATTTTGCCTCACACATTTATGATCTCCCAATTTCTGTTGAAATCCAAAAGTCAACTTTAAAGTCACTTCTCTTATCTGCCTAATGTAAATTCCTAGGCGGGTGGGGAGGGATGTTGAGATCTATTTGTTTCTTTACAGCTTAGTTTCTCCACCTGGACTTACCTCATTCCATTTCTCGTGAACTCTAATGCACCCTCATGTGATCAAGTTCGGATAACTTGGACGGCTATTAAACATTTAAATAGATTTCCACCTAGGACTTTCTGATAGATGGGCTCTTCCCGGAAATTAATGGGACTGGCTCGGTTGCAGATTGTGGCAACCCCCCAAATACAAGGGTATATTCCTCGGCATCTGGAATTAGAAAGAAGGTGGCAGCTTTGATTTGATTTATTATTGTCACATGTATCAACCTACAGTGAAAAATATTGTTTCTTGGACATTATACAGACAAAACATACCGTTCATAGAGAAGGAAACAAGAGAGTGCAGAATGTAGTGTTACAGTCATAGTTAGGGTGCAGAGAAAGATCAACTTAATGCAAGGTAAATCCATTCAAAGGTCTGACAGCAGCAGGGAAGAAGCTGTTCTTGAGTCGGTTGGTACATGATCTCAGACTTTTATATCTTTTTCTCGATGGAAGAAGGTGGAAGAGAGAATGTCCGGGGTGCGTGGGGTCCTTAATTATGCTGGCTGCTTTGCCAAGGCAGCTGGAAGTGTAGACAAAGTCAATGGATGGGAGGCTGGTTTGCGTGATGGATTGGGCTATATTCACGACCTTTTGTAGTTCCTTGCGGTCTTGGGCAGAGCAGGAGCCATACCAAGCTGTGATGCAACCAGAAAGAATGCTTTCTATGGTGCATCTGTAAAAGTTGGAGAGAGTTGTAGCTGACATGCCAAATTTCCTTAGTCTTCTGAGAAAGTAGAGGCGTTGGTGGGCTTTCTTAACTATAGTGTCGGCATGGGGGGATCAGGACAGGTTGTTGGTGATCTGGACATCTAAAAACTTGAAGCTCTTGACTCTTTCTACTTCATCCCCATTGATGTAGACAGGGGCATGTTCTCCTTTATGCTTCCTTCGTTTTGTTGACATTTGAGGGAGTGATTATGTTGCCGCACCAGTTCACCAGATTCTCTATCTCATTTCTGTCCTCTGTCTCGTCATTGTTTGAGATCCGACCCACTACGGTGGTGTCGTCAGCAAACTTGAAAATCGAATTGGAGGGGAATTTGGCCGCACAGTCATAGGTGTATAAGGACTATAGTAGGGGGCTGAGAACACAGCCTTGTGGGGCACCAGTGTTGAAGATGATCATGGAGGTGTTGTTGCCTATCCTTACTGATTGTGATCTGTGGATTAGGAAGTTCAGGATCCAGTCACAGAGGGAGGTGCCGACGCCCAGGCCTCAGAGTTTGGAGATGTGTTTTGTGGGAATAATAGGGCAGCTCAGTGGATAGCATTCTCTCCTTGAAGTTGGAAGGTTATCCCAATCTAAAGAAGTGCTGCTTTTCAGTGCTGCACTGTCAGAGGTGCTGTCTTTTGGATACGTTGTTAAACTGAGACCTTGTTAGTTCTCTGTCAGGTGGGTCGATTTCCAGAAGAACAAGGAAGCTACTGGCTGCTTGGCCAACATTTATCCCTCAAATCAACACCAGGAGGAAACAACTTGTCTGGCCATTGTATTTGTGGGAGCTTGCCGGGTGCAAATTTGCTGCTGCATTTCCTAGAATACAACATTGATTACACTTCAAAAATTACTTGTTGTGTTTGTAAAGCACTTTGGGATATTCTGCGGTTGTGAAAAGTGCTAACTTACTTTTGGATGGAGAATGGACTACAGGCATTTTAACCTCCTGGCTCCCAAAACTCCTCTTCTAAGTGAAAGGCTGGCAAAATCAATAGGTAAATTAGAGGGCACAATTTTTAGCTGTGAATGGAGGCAGATTGGGGCAATAAATAAGAGGCAAAGGCCAGTTTAGCACTTCAAATTTTACAAAGAGGTTGGAGCACACCTCGATTTTGATGCACCTTCTCCCACCTTGGCATCTTTTAAGCTAGAATATCCCAAAGTGATTGGTCATCCAGCTTCAAGAGCCTACCCACCACCCTCCCCAATAAGATGGCGAGCTCGCCCACTGGCCATTAATTGGCCGATGCGGAGAAAATCAGAATCAGTGACTGTTTTCCACACACTGGACACAATTCTCCAGTATCGCACCACTGCCAGCGAGAACGGAAAATCTGGCGCTCAGTCAAATCTCCATTCACTGCAGCAGGGCTGGAGAATCCCAGTCGCGGGCGAAGGTGGAGAATTCCGGCCAGTGTCAGCTTCTGATCCACATTTGGGCCTGATGGTGGTGTTCAGAAGCCCAGAGATTCTCATCATTATCAATTCCATTTTCTGATTTCCCATTCACATTATTCAATACCAGGTCTAAGATGAACCTTTCCGTGCCTTATATTCTGCAATTGCGAGCAGAATCTGACACGATTTCAGTACGTACGTGCGTGTGACCCGAACACATGTGAAATTGTACGAGAAGATGTTGGGCGTGTTCTGACATCATCGCACATGTGTGAAATGTTACAATTGGATTCAATTTTTCAAAGTCATCTCAGCTTTTTCATAGAATCCCTACAGTGCAGAAGGAGGCCATTCGGCCCATCGAGTCTGCACTGACAACAATCCCACCCAGGCCCTATCACCGAAATCCCACATATTACCCTGCTAATCCCTCTAACATTCACATCCCGGGACATTAAGGGGCAATTTAGCACGGCCAATCCACCTAACCCACACATCTTTGGACTGTGGGAGGAAACCGGAGCACCCGGAGGAAACCCACGCTGACATGGGGAGAACGTGCAGACTCCCCACAGACAGTGACCCCAAGCCGGGAATCGAACCCAGGTCCCTGGAGCTGTGAGGCAGCAGTGCTAACCACTGTTCCACCGTGCCGCCCTTTTGGCTAAGGTGAAGCATTAGATCAAGCCCAGGAGGGGGCGCAATGCCTCATCTTGTCAGCTTGGATCTTGTTTGATCAAGCAATGTCTTGTCTTATCAGCTTGGATCGAGTTTGTCCCCCATGTGAGGACCATGATTGGACTTAATTTGAATTGGCTTTTTGATGAGAAATAAAGTCCTGAAAGGTACTAAAAATAAACTAAATGGCTCAACAAGTGAGGCTTTATGGGTTGAACTTAGGAATTAAAAAAAGGGGCAGTCACATCACCATAAGTATACTACAGACCCACGAATAGTGAGAGGGATAGAAGAACATATATGTAAACAAATTTCTGCCTGTAGGAATGAGAGGGCAATAATAGTACGAGACTTTAACTCTCCCAATATCGACTGGGATTCAAACAATATGAGGGTGTAAAATTCATTTACTGTGTTCAGGAATTTTTTTTAAACAGTGATAAGCCCAACGCGAGGAGACACAATTCTAGATTTAGTCTTTGGAAATGAAGATGGGCAAGTGGGTGAAATGGCGACCATAAAATCATAGAATCCTATAGTGCTGAAGGAAGCCATTCAGCCATCGAGTCTGCACCGACTACAATCCATCCAGCCCCTATCCCCACAGCCCCATGTATTTACCCTAGCTAGTCCCCCTGACATTAAGGGTCAATTTAGCATGGCCAATCCACCTAACCCGCATATCTTTGGACTGTGGGAGAAAACTGGAGCACCCGGAGGAAACCCACGCAGACACGGGGAGAACATGCAGACTCCACACAGACAGTGACCCAAGCCGGGAGTCAAACCTGGGTCCCTGGCGTTGTGAGGCAGCAGTGCTAACCACTGTGCCACCGCGCCACCCCCATATTGGGGATAGTGACCAAAATTTGATTAGATTTAGTATTATTATGGAAAAGGACAGAGATAAATCAGGAGTAAAAGTTTTAAACTGGGGAAGGCAAATTTTACAAAACTGAGAAGTGATTTGGCTGGACAAGACTGCTAAAGAGTTAACGAGTGGTAATCCAGTGGGAAGCACTAATTAGTGAGATCCTTACGGTACAAGACAGATATGTCCCTTCCAGAAATAAGAATGGCACTGCCAAATCTAGACCCCCATGAAAAACACAGGGGAAGATCTAGCAGAAAAATAAAGTTTATGGTAGTCACAAAAAAATTCAACACTGTTGATAGCCTAGAGGGGTATAGAAAGTAAAGGGATCAATGAAAAAAGAAATAAGGAAATCAAAGAAAGGGCATGAAAAAATATTAGCAAGAAAGATTAAGGAAAACCCAGTATATAAAGAGCAAAAGGATAGTTAAGGAAAAAGTGGGACCCATCAGAGATGAAGAAGGGAACTTGTGTGTAGATGCAGAGGATATGGGAAGAGATTTAAATTAAATTTTGTCTCTGTATTCATAAAGGAAAGGGGTGATGCGGATACAGTAATCCAAGAGGAGCAGTGTGAAATATTGGATAAAATAATCATAATGAGAGAGGAAGTGTTAAGAGGCGTTGGAATTCTTGAAAATGGATAAGGGTCGGATGGATTGTTCACTAGGGTGTTGAAAGTGATGAGGGAGGAAATTGCAGATGTTCTGAGGATTTTTTTCCAATCTTCACTAGGCACAGGTGAAGTGTTGGAGGACTGGAGGAATGCAAATTCCTCCAGAAGGCCTCTTTCTGCAATATAGGGATTCTATAAGTGTTGATCCGTGTAAAAAAGGAAATGCCAAACAATTATAGGCTAGTTAGTCTTACTTCGGTGGTGGGCAAATTGTTAGAACCAATGCTGGGAGATTGGATAAACTGTCACTTAGAAAGGCATGGACTGGATGGGGGCAGTCAGCAGGGCTTTGTTAAGGGAAGTTCATGCCTTACAAATTTGATTTTCTTTGAGGAAGTGACAAGGAGGATCGATAAGAAAAGTGCAATGGATGTTGGTTACATGGATTTTAATAAGGTGTTTGACAAGGTCCCACATGGCAGACTAGTTAAAAAAATAAAAGCCCATGGGATATAGGGTAATGTGACGAATTAGATCCAAAGTTGGCTTCGTAACAGGATAAAAAGGGTAATGGCTGCCCTTAGAAATGGAAAGTTGTTCCAAGCGGTGTTCTACAGGGCTGAGTGTTGGGCGCCCTGCTGTTTGTGTTATATATTAACGATTTGGACTTAATTTAATTTTTAAAAAAATTATTAGTGTTACAAGTGGGCTTGCATTAACACTGCAATGAAGGTACTGTGAAAATCCCCTCGTTACCACATATTGATGGGTTGGTGGAGTGGGCAAATTGTTATAATAATAATACTCCAGCACCTGTTCGGGTACACTGAGGGAGAATTTAGCATGGCCAACATACCTAACCAGCACATCTTTCGGACTGTGGGAGGAAACCAGAACACCTGGAGGAAACTCATGCAGACATGAGGAGAATGTGCAGACTTCACACAGACGGTGACCCAAGTTGGGAATCGAACCCGGGTCTCTGGCGCTGTGAGGCAGCAGTGCTAAGCACTGTGCCATTGTGCTTTCCTTGAATGTGGGGGGCGTGATTAGGAAATTTGCAGATGACACAAAAATTGGCAGTGTAGAGGATTGCTATAATCTACAAAATCATATTGGTGGGTTGGTGGAGTGGGCAAATTGTTATAATAATCTGCCTTCCCATCGTAGAATCCTACAGTGCAGAAGGAGGCCATTCAGCCCATCGAGTCTGCACCGACCACAACCCATCCAGGCCCTTTCCCCACAACCGTATGCATTTACTCTAGCTAGTCACCCGACACTAAGGGGAAATTTAGCATGGCCAATCCACCTAATCTGCTCATCATTGGAACGTAGAAGGAAACCAGAGCACCTGGAGGAAACCCACGCAGGCATAGGGAGAACGTGCAAACTCACACAGACAGTTACCCAAGCCGGGAATTGAACCTGGGTGCCTGGCGCTGTGAGGCAGCAGTGCTATCATAATCTGCCTTCTGTTCGGAGGAGATAGAAGGGAGGGAGAGCGATGTAGTCTGTATAACACCATCAGCCCGTCCACCAAGTAAAATCACTTCAACCTCGAGGCAAGTGTAGGATGGAGGCATTTAGCTATTTATCATTTGGCAGTGGATGAATTTCTATAAAACAACACTAGGGGGCACTCTGGGTATGTCTCTCAACTTCTTGATGCTTTATGAAAAAACTTGGCATTTTTCTTTGGAACTTGCAGAGAATTAGCGAGCAGATGTTGCTGCTGTGTGTCAGATTGGAACACCTCGTGTACATTTACAATTTCAAATGCTAGATTTAGGCTGTAAATGGACTAAATGTGTAGCATGTTAATGGTTGTGTTATCTGATTGCAGATATATTTAAAATGCTTGCTTGGCATTTTTGAAGTGTGACAGTTTCCCATTGGTATTGCACTGTTAATTTAACAGCTCCCATAAACTGTGAACACAGCTATGCTTCAGTCACTGGGGCTGCTTGGCTCAGACTCCCACTAATTCACAAGCCAGGATGTCTTGGATACCTTTTTCACAACGATCATCTGTATAATCTGTCAAGTATATAAAGGTACCTTGCGTCTGTGTGCCATTCCTGTCAATTAGTTTTTCCATTATGAATTCCTATGTACTCGCATGTATAATGGAAACTGTTCATATAGAAATTGCCAGCCTGTAATCACACTCTTTCTCCATAATGAGGAAAGGATTGCGGAGTCAATCCTGCTTAGGAGTGAAAGTAATAGGGCAATTGTTATGGGGGATTTTAACTTGACTAATATTGACTGGAATTGTTATAGCTCTAGCTCGTTAGAGGGGTCAGTTTTTGTTCAAAGCGTGCAGGAAGGTTTTTTGACTCAGTATGTAGACAGGCCAACTAGAGGTGAGGCTATATTGGATCTGGTGCTGGGAAATGAGCCAGACCAGGTGCTAGACTTGGAAGTTGGTGTGCATTTTGGTGATAGTGACCACAATTCGGTTACGTTCACCTTAGTGATGGAAAGGGATAGGCATGAACCTCGGGCCAGTGGTTTTAGCTGGGGGAAGGGTAATTATGAGGCTATTAGGAGAGAATTAGGAAACATAGGTTGGACTAGGAGATTACAGGGACTGGGAACGTCCGACATGTGGAGTTTTTTCAAGGAGCAGCTACTGCGAGTCTGTGATAGGTATGTCCCTGTCAGGCAAGGAGGAATTGGTAGGGCTAGGGAACCGTGGTGCACCAAAAAAGTTTCTTTGTTGGTTAAAAAGAAAAAGGAGGCTTATGTTCGGATGAGACGTGAGCACTCGGGTAGTGCACTAGAAAGCTTTAGATTGGCTAAGAGGGAGTTGAAGAGCGAGCTTAGAAGGGCTAAAAGGGGACATGAGAAGACTTTGGCGGATAGGGTTAAAGAGAATCCTAAGGCGTTCTATAGGTATGTCAAGAACAGAAGGTTGGTTAGGGCAAGTTTAGGGCCAGTTATAGATGGCAGAGGGAAGTTATGTGTGGAACCGGAGGAGATTGGTGAAGCATTGAACCAATATTTCTCTTCGGTGTTCACGCAAGGGGACATGAATATAGCTGAGGAGGACACTGGGTTGCAAGGGAGTAGAATAGACAGTATTACAGTTGATAAGGAGGATGTGCAGGATATTCTGGAGGGTCTGAAAATAGATAAATCCCCTGGTCCGGATGGGATTTATCCAAGGATTCTCTGGGAGGCAAGAGAAGTGATTGCAGAGCCTCTGGCTCTGATCTTCAGGTCGTCGTTGGCCTCTGGTATAGTACCAGAAGATTGGAGGTTAGCGAATGTTGTCCCATTGTTTAAGAAGGGGAACAGAGACTTCCCCGGGAATTATAGACCGGTGAGTCTCACTTCTGTTGTCGGCAAGATGTTGGAAAAAATTATAAGGGATAGGATTTATAGTTATTTGGAGAGTAATGAATTGATAGGTGATAGTCAGCATGGTTTTGTGGCAGGTAGGTCGTGCCTTACTAACCTTATTGAGCTTTTTGAGAAAGTGACCAAGGAGGTGGATGGGGGCAAGGCAGTGGACGTGGTATATATGGATTTTAGTAAGGCGTTTGATAAGGTTCACCATGGTAGGCTTCTGCAGAAAATGCAGATGTATGGGATTGGGGGTGATCTAGGAAATTGGATCAGGAATTGGCTAGCGGATAGGAAACAGAGGGTGGTGGTTGATAGTAAATATTCATCATGGAGTGCGGTTACAAGTGGTGTACCTCAAGGATCTGTTTTGGGGCCACTGCTGTTTGTAATATTTATTAATGATCTGGATGAGGGTATAGTTGGGTGGATTAGCAAATTTGCTGATGACACCAAAGTCGGTGGTGTGGTAGACAGTGAGGAAGGGTGTCGTAGTTTGCAGGAAGACTTAGACAGGTTGCAAAGTTGGGCCGAGAGGTGGCGGATGGAGTTTAATGCGGAGAAGTGTGAGGTAATTCACTTTGGTAGGAATAACAGATGTGTTGAGTATAGGGCTAACGGGAGGACTTTGAATAGTGTGGAGGAGCAGAGGGATCTAGGTGTATGTGTGCATAGATCCCTGAAAGTTGGGAATCAAGTAGATAAGGTTGTTAAGAAGGCATATGGTGTCTTGGCGTTTATTGGTAGGGGGATTGAATTTAGGAGTCGTAGCGTTATGTTGCAACTGTACACAACTCTGGTGCGGCCGCACTTGGAGTACTGTGTGCAGTTCTGGTCCCCACATTACAGGAAGGATGTGGAGGCTTTGGAGAGGGTGCAGAGGAGGTTTACCAGGATGTTGCCTGGTATGGAGGGGAGATCCTATGAGGAGAGGCTGAGGGATTTGGGATTGTTTTCGCTGGAAAGGCGGCGGCTAAGAGGGGATCTTATTGAAACATATAAGATGATTAGAGGTTTAGATAGGGTGGATAGTGATAGCCTTTTTCCTCTGATGGAGAAATCCAGCACGAGGGGGCATGGCTTTAAATTGAGGGGGGGTAGTTATAGAACCGATGTCAGGGGTAGGTTCTTTACCCAGAGGGTGGTGAGGGATTGGAATGCCCTGCCAGCATCAGTAGTAAATGCGCCTAGTTTGGGGGCGTTTAAGAGATCCGTAGATAGGTTCATGGACGAAAAGAAATTGGTTTAGGTTGGAGGGTCACAGTTTTTTGTTTTTTTTAACTGGTCGGTGCAACATCGTGGGCCGAAGGGCCTGTTCTGCGCTGTAATGTTCTATGTTCTATGTTCTATAATGGCAGAGGAAAAATAAGGGCAGATAGTATGGATTTAAAATGGGGATTGAATTATGCCTGTGTACTGTAGTCTAATGGCTTTTCACCGCCTCACTCAACGACTATACTTGGCCACTCATGCTCAGGGCAATGGAAGAACAACCAACAACATTTGAAACATTTTATTTCAGCTTACTCTTCGATGGGCGGCACGGTAGCACAGTGGTTAGCACTGCTGCTTCACAGCTCCAGGGACCTGGGTTCGATTCCCGGCTTGGGTCACTGCCTGTGTGGAGTTTGCACATTCTCCTCGTGTCGGCGTGGGTTTCCTCCGGGTGCTCCGGTTTCCTCCCACAGTCCAAAGATGTGTGGGTTAGGTTGATTGGCCAGCTTAAAAATTGCCCCTTAGAGTCCTGAGATGCAGAAGTTAGAGGGATTAGCGGGTAAACATGTGGGGGTGGGGCCTGGGTGGGATTGAGGTCGGTGCAGACTCGATGGGCTGAATGGCCTCCTTCTGCACTGTAGGGTTTCTATGATTCGGCTTCTTCCCATATATATCACATTTATACTGGAATCTGCCTATGTAAATTCTCTACAGTGCTGTAGAGCACTCTTCCGCTAGTGGTGGTGCTGGGGGGGAAAGGTGTCATTGCAGCCTGGCAAGTTTCACACAGGCAGTTTCTATTCCAAATTTGGAGATGGGAATTTACAATGGAAATAGATACAAGAACAGAATATTTGATTAAGTAGGGATTGAATTATTGTTGGACATCCTGGTCTAATCGCCCCATAGCATCTTGCTCTGCTTGTTAAGTTTCTTTTTTAAAGTAAAGTTTATTTATTAGACACAAGTAGGCTTACATTAACACTGCAATGAAGTTCCTTCAAAATCCCCTCGTCGCCACACTCTGACACCTGTTCCGGCGCACTGAGGGAGAATTTAGCATGGCCAATGCACCTAACCAGCATGTCTTTCAGACTGTGGGAGGAAACCAGAGCACCCGGAGGAAACCCATGCAGACATGGGGAAAACGTGCAAACTCCACACAGACAGTGACCCAAGCCAGGAATCGAACCCGGGTCCCGGGTGCTGTGAGACAGCAGTGCTAACCACTGTGCCACCGAGCCACCCATTGGTGTGTCCTTTGAAAGAGAGTCGATGGTGTTCCCACAACATGGCTATTATTGTCCTCCCTGCGGGTGGAGGCTTTTGCTCGCGAGGAATGCGCTGCCTTAGTGAGTTGCTGCAGTGTATCCTGTACAGCCACACTGCCATTAGAGGAGGGAGCGGATGCTCAGTCTGGTGACAGCGGTATGTTGTCATTTGAACCATCAGAGAAACTGACCTTAAACCCAAGAGCTGACACTCAACAAGTGTCCTGTTCTGGTGGCTGTCACCCTTCTTACTATTGCTGAGGCCCATCCGACAAGCGGTTAATAATCCAGTGTACTCCTGCCTTGAGCCTTGTAGGTGCTGGAATGACATTAAGGGGCCAGAAGGTGAGCAATTTGTTACCAAGTACCCGGTCTCTGTCCTCCTGCTGTGGCCACTGTGTTTGCTATGGCTGGCCCAGTTCAGATTCTGGTGCATGTTAATTGTGTGCTTCGGCAATTAAGAAGAGCATTTCTCTTGTTTCAGATGGGTAAATACCATAGCTATCATCTGTTTATCCAACTATCTCGCTACCTCACAGTCCATTTGCCTTTCTCTCTCTGTACAGTAGTAGAAAGGAAGAATGGGGAGAAGAGAATTTGGGGAGAGGGTGAAAGTCTCGCCTTTAAAAGCTTTTTCATTGCTTTCATTTTTCATATCGTAATTTTCAGAGGGCATATTTGCTCCGATCAAAATAACATTACTGTAATAAATCTATGCTTGACATTTTGACAGTATTAGTACAGTAAAAAGGGATTTTCAGCAGTGCAGTATTCCAAATGAATTAAGAAGCACACAGTTTCCTGGGCTGACAGCAGTTTGACGTTAAAGGAAGAGTGCTTTTCAGAAAATCATTTGACAAACATATTCCTGGGAAATGGGAAAGCTAGGGAAGGAGAAAGTGCAAGCTTAATTTTTGTCACCTTGTGTCATGATGTTTTTTTTCATTCGTTTATGGGACATGGGCGTCGCTGGCTGCGCCAGCATTTATTGCCCATCCCTAGTTGCCCGAGGGCAGTTGAGAGTCAACCACATTGCTGTGGCTCTGGAGTCACATGGAGGCCAGACCGGGTAAGGACGGCAGGTTTCCTTCCATAAAAGGACATTAATGAACCAGATGGGCTTTCTAATAATCGACAATGGTTTCATGGTCAGCTTGTAGACTCTTAATTCCAGATATTTTTTAATGAGCTCAAATTCCACCATCTGCCGTGGTGGGATTCGAACCCGGGTCCCTCGAACATTCACGGAGTTTCTGGATTAATAGTCTAGCAATAATACCAGTAGGTCATCGCCTTCCCTGACATTGCGATGTGATTTGTGTCACATCATCATGCACTTGGAAGCAAGTGAAAAGGTGTTCAAAGAGACACGATTCAAGATGGCGCCGGAGCGAAGTGACTTCTTGCAAGCCGTTCCCAGCATGCCCTTTAATTCCATCTTTTACTCCTGTTCTATGCTTCTAAAACTCTATTCTAACTCTTTTCTTCCCTGCTGCCATCAGACTATCTTGCACTAAGCTGATCTTTCTCTACACCCTAGCTATGACTGTAACACTACATTCTGCACTCTCTCCTTTCCTTCTCTATGAACGGTATGCTTTGTCTGCATAGCGCGCAAGAAACAATATTTTTCACTGTATACTAATTCACGTGACAATAATAAATCAAATCAAAAAAGACTGTGCCCCTTCAACACTTCAAAGGAAAAGGCAATGATAATTGAATTGTTTGCTGATATTACAGAGCTCTGAACAGAACGAGGTCTTGTGGAGAAGAACAGAGAATACTTGCATTCATATCACACCTCCCAAAACTGCCTGCACGTGCTTTACATACAAAAAAAAGAGTGTTGAAACGCATTGAAGTTATGTTAAAATAGGCAAAAGCAACAGTCAGTTTGTGTATGGCAGGAGCTCACAGACACCAATGGGAGGAATGGCTAATTCATCCATTTAGCTGCTTAATTTGAGGGAGGAATGGTGGCCAAGAATTTAGGTGAATTTCTTGCTCTTTTTAAAGTAGCCCGCTCGGTCTTGAGCTTTCATCTGAACAGACCTAGGTTATAGATTTAGATAGATGGGGACATCAATTTAATGTCTCACCCAAATGGTGGCACTTTTGGTATTGCAGCACTCCCTCAGCGACGCACTGAGGTGTCAAACTAGTTCATGTTCTCAACTTTCTGGACTGGAACATGAAACCAGACCCTTCTGGCGGGGAGCTGGGAGTGCGACTGCTCGAGCCAAGCTGCATTTTGTTTGCTATCTGGTTTTTGGTTGCAAAACCCTCCAGCATTGGCCTGTAGTCTCCACGGAATTAAAGATTCATCTCCAGGACATTCTCGGGAGAAATTATTAAACACAGGGGTGGGGGGGGGGGGCGGGGGGGGGGCGATCTTACCATTGCGCCCTGCCGACCGATGGGCGGGGCAAGCCAGAAGATCACGAGATTGCCGAGAAATCAGGTTCACGCTCGATTTCTCGCTTCTCACAATCTTACTGGCACTAGATATCCAGCACGTCCATTTCCAGGGCTGGGGGGGGGGGGGGGGGGAGGGGGTGGAATGCTGCCATTCTGCACAGCGATTGGTGGGGGGAGGGTGGGTGAAGAGGGAGGGAGGGAGTGGGGAGTGGGTGGTGATCAGTCTGGCCAGGGTGGGGCGCAGGGGTGGGGGGGGAGTGGTGGCTTGTGATCAGCCGTGGGGCCTCGAGGTAGCGCGGGGGGATGGGGGTGTTGCCGGGTTGAGTCCACGGAAGCCTGCCTGAAAGCTGCAGAGGCAGGGCCAGGTCTCTGCTGCTCTCAGCACAGAAGCCTGCACATGCGCAATTGTGCCCTCTGTTGCTATCAACTGGCTTTCAGGCGGTCTAGGCCCCGCCTACTCCCCCTACAGGCAGAAATCAGATCTGAGGATTTTTTTTGCACAGAGTGCATATGATTCAACTGGTGGCTTTGCCAAAAAAAAAAACACGTATCTGAAACTCTCCCGTTTTCCCACCTGCTCTGGATTTAGATTTTTTTTGGTAAATTCACCCCCAAGGCCTTTAAAGCGCAAGGTATTTTTTACCTCACTTTCTTTGAACATTTTTATTTGTTAGTTTAAAAGCTCCTGGAGATGGTTTTGAAAGGTTGTTTCACTAACAACGTCATTAAGGTAATAAAGGGGAGATGCCAAACCTCCAAAAACTGGAGTCTGCAAACCTGTGGAGAAAGGAAAATGGAGAGAGCAGCAGGTTACACAGCAGACACAATTTCTCTGCAAAAGGCTTTCGGGAAGGTAACTCTGCCTGTGCCATTTCCTTTATCAAAACGACATGCTAGCTTGAAGTTTCTATTTGCCTTTCCGAATTATTTTTAGCTCACAAGTTGACGTTTTGCTTCCAGGCCCGTCACTCCTTTCGTATTTCACATCTAACCTTTCTTGCCCTTCCATCCCTCTGCAAACCCTAATGACGAGACATCTCCCAATAGATTAAAATATGGCATCGTGTTTGATGTTTAATGAGGTGTGAGTTTATTTTCTCAGCAAAGGTCAGTATTGATTTACCGTTGCACGCAAGAATATATTACAATTACGCCATGTTATCAGAATTCCAAATCTCTGCAACCTCGTTGTTTTGTACAGGATGGGACACACAGCGTCAGTAATGGGAGCCGGAGCGCTGTGCTGAAGAATGACTCAGTAGGCCGTTTCGAAGATCATGTTTGGGTTACTGAAGGATAATTTTGCTTTAAGTTGTATATTTCCTGACTTTCTACTTTTTTTTTCAATTGCAGAGACCCATCGGAAACACTGGCCAGAAATGTGATGTGTCATTTTATGCTGGTTTGGATTAATAATCAGAAAACCTTGGCAGCATGTGCTCAGATTCCCTCATTGTGCCCCTGGCAGACAAGTCTCCCTGACCAGGAAACGCAAGGTCAGAAAGTCATTCCTATAATATTGCAACCACAAAGCTGTTAAAGGAACAGTAAATATCCACAAACATTCAGGTTCTGGATTTGTTCTGAATGTATCCAGTTTGACCGGATCATCCCAGGTAAAGGCCGCTTGATGCAAAAAGCAAAATACGGCAGATACTGAAAAACCCCCCAAAATATCCTGGAAACGATGTTGGGGGGTGGGGGGGGGGGGGGGGGGGGGGGGTCTCGGCTGGCATCACTTATTTTCGGGATGGCCCATCACTTCTTGTGCCAGTCAGGCACTTGACAGGCCAGTAGCGGGAAGTCCCACCTGCTAGCCAACCTGAGATTGGCAGCTCTTCTGCACTTAGCAGCGCCACTGGGAGCCGGTGGCTGCTACCGGTATGACACTCAGCTGAGTCCTCCGATCGATTTAAAGTCTAATGATGACCATGAAGCCATTGTTGATTGTCGTATAAAACCTCTCTCATTCACTAATGGCCCTGAGGGAAGGAAATCTGCCGTCCTTACCCAGTCTGGCCTACATGTGATTCCAGATCCACAGCAATGTGGTTGACTCTCAAATGCCCTCTGAAATGGAGGGCGTTTAAGGATGGGCAATAAATGCTGGGCCCAGCCAGCGATGTCCACATCCTGTAAAATGAATTTTTAAAAAAATCCAATAGAGACCCAGGCACAGACTCAGGGATGGGACTGTCGGGGGGGGGGGGGGGGCGGGGTGGAAAGGAGACTCAGTGGCAATGGCGGGGAGTAGCTCGCAGCAGGCCCCTCCTTCCTGATGCCAGGTTCCTCGATCAGGCAGTGAGTGCCTTTGAAAGAGTGGTACCCCTGCCATTGGGCACATACCAGTGGTGGGGGAATGAGGGCTTTAAGTGGGCACTGATTATCCACGGGCCTTCCTGCAATGGATCTAAAGAACAAAGAAAATTACAGCGCAGGAACAGGCCCTTCGGCCCTCCAAGCCTGCACCAACTATGCTGCCCAACTGATCTAAAACCCCTTACCCCTCTGGGGATCATGTCCCTCTATTCCAATCCGATTCATGTATTTGTCAAGACACCCTTAAATGTCACTATTGTATTTGCTTCCACTACCTCCCCTGGCAGCAAGTTCCAGGCACCCACCACCCTCTGTGTAAAAAAAACTTGCCTTGTACATCTCCTTTAAACCTTGCCCCTCGCACCTTAAACCTATGCCCCCTAATAATTGACTCTTCCACCCTGGAAAAAGCTTCTTACTATCCACTCTGTCGATGCCCCTCATAATCATGTAGACTTCTATCAGGTCGCTCCTCAACCTCTGTCGTTCCAGTGAGAACAAACAAAGTTTCTCTAGCCTCACCTCATAGCTAATGCCCTCCATACCAGGCAACATCCTGGTAATTCTTTTCTGAACCCTCTCCAAAGCCTCCACATCCTTCTGGTCCTTCTAAACGGGACAGAGGTGAGAACTTGGCAGCGTTCCCACCCCACCAACCTCCATCTGATTGAATGCCAACTGCCACCAAACTCACCAAGGGGAGGACAAAAGATTCCGCCCGAAAGTTTCAGGTTCACAACCTTTTGATACTTTGTGCGAGGACCGGCCAATGCATGAGCTGATGAACCTGGGCTAGATTATACAAAGGATATAGTGGCACTGGAGAGGATGAAAGAGACATTTAAAAGATGGAGCCAGAAAAGGGGGTGACTGAGGTCTTTAAAATGCTGAATGGCTTTGTAAGAGTGGACGAGTGAATATTTCCACTTGTAGGAAATGTGGGCTTAGCCAGTGACACCCACACTCTGTGAAAAAACAGAAAAAGAGTAAAACTACATGCCTTCAGTGTTAGATAGTCACCAAGAAATTAAATTAGAAGAAACTTCTTTCGACAGAGATTGGTGAGAGTGTGGAACTGGCTACTGAAGGAATGGGTGAGGCGAATAGTATAAATGCACTTCTGGGAAAGCGCTAGACAAGCACATGAAGGAGAAAACAATAGAGAGTTATATTAATGGAAGGTGCCTCAAGTGGACCATAAACACTCGCATGCACTTAAGGTGAGAGAAGGAAAGTTCAAAGGAGATGTGAGGGGCAACCTTTTTTACACAGAGAGTGGTAGGTCTCTGGAATGCACTGCCAGGGGTGTTGGTGGAGTTAGATATGATAGGGGTGTTTAAGGGGCTTTTAGATAAGCACATGAACACACAAGGAATAGAGAGATATGGATCAAGGGCAGGCAGGAGGGATTGGTTTAATTTGGCGTCATGTTCGGCACAACATCCTGTGCGTACTGTTCTATGTTCTTGATTGGTTGGGCAACTTGCAATTAAATGATAATTAAATAGGTCCTGTGACATTGTTTAGATTTATAGGCACATTTCCAGTGCTAATGTATGGACAGTGCTGAGTTATTCACTTGCCAATATATAGAATGAGTTCTAATTAGAATCATATTTAAAGAGGTCTACAGTAATTTTTTTGGCAGCATGCAATGTTCTTTGTAGGGTTCTGGAGGTTACAGAGATTTGGCGAGGAGGGTTTTCGGGGTGGTGGTGGTTGTAGGGCTGGAGGAGGTTCCTGAGATAGGGACGGCTGTAAGGACTCGTGGATGTTACAGAGATGGGATGGGTGGAGGGGCTGGAGGAGGTTACAGAGATAGATTTGTAGGGGCTAGACAAGGTTACAGAGATCGGGAAGGTTTTAGGGGCTGGAGAAGGTTACAGAGGTAGGGTTGTAAGGGCTGGAAGATGTTACAGAGATCGGGCGGGTTGTAGGGGCTGGAGGATGATAGAGAGATAGGGAGGGCTATAGACCATGGAGGTGGTTTGAGCATGAGGATAAGAATTTTAAAATCAAGACTTTTTGGGTTTTGGGTGTCAGTGAGCACCCGGTTGTTGAATAAACAGGACTTCAAGCGAATCCTGAAGATGCTTAAATAATAGAAGGCTTGTTGGCTGGCATTCTCACCTCAGAGATAGAAGGCATAAACTCAAGTCCTATGCCACAGAATTGAGTGCAAGATCCCAGTGCAGTAGAGAAGGAGCTTCATTGTTGGAGGTAGGTAAGGCATTAAATCAAGACTCATTCTGTCCTCACAGGGGGGCATAAAAGATCCCACAGCTCTATTTCAAAGACAATCTGGGAAATTCTCCCTGATCTGTCCAGAATTTTATCCTTTAACTAAGATCATTGCTGTGTATGGGAGATTGCTATGCACAAATTTGTTACTTTACAACACTGATTACACTTCAAAAGTACACCCTTGGCTATAAAGCAGGTTGGGATGCCCCGAGGTGGTGAAAGTTGCTATATAAATGTTTTTCTGTTCTATTATAACCACGGAAATATGAGATTGATCAAACGAGCCCCCACTAAGGAGCCCCTCTCAGAATTTTATGTGTTCTCAAAGATTTTCCATCAATTAATTTACGTGGCTAGTGAGTGCAGCTTTGCAATGGGAGCACTGGAGTGGAAAATCTCTCTCCTGTAATCTGTGACCTGGACACCAAGGAATCTCTTTAGTTATAAATTTGATTCCAGACATGTATACAGAGTTGTGACGAGGTTGCAGGGAGTAAATGAATATTAAATGCTGAAAGGTTACAATTCTCAAATGGTATCAATTATACAGCAGCAAACATTGCTAAAGGATTCCGATAAATCAGCAGCTTGCGTCATTTTCTTCCCCACAAGATTTAAAGAATGAATTCCCTGCAATTTTAGTGTAAACCTACTGTAGATGTTGTGGATTCTTGCATCACTGATAGCAAGGACTTTCAACAAAGAGTATTTTATTCACCAGCTTGGCAGCCACTTCAACTCTTGTTCTGTCTGTGCTCCCAGGGATAACTCACGCACTCTCGCCACGTGACCACTATGTAGCCAAGACATCATGTTCTCACATGACCACTCGGTCCACATCTATAATACCTATTAAACATCCCAACAACTACTCCAATCCCGAATCTCCACATTTATCAATTACAATCACTAAACTTTGATGAAGTGATTTGAAAAAATTCAATAGCTGCATCGTGTTGGTTGATTAGAACAAAAGGATGCAAGAAATAGGAGCATACAAAAGTTTTAAGTTTATTGATTAGTGTCACAAATAGGCTGCAATGAAGTTACTGTGAAAATCCCCTAGTCGCCACACTCTGGCACCTGTTTGGGTAACACCGAGGGTGAATTTTGCATGGCCGATGCACCTAACCGGCCGTCTTTTGGACTGAGAGAGGAAACCGGAGCATCTGGAGGAAACCCATGCAGACATGGGGAGAGCGTGCAGACTCCACAAATAATGTGGCCCAAGCCAGTAATTGAATCCGGGTCCCTGACACTGTGAGGCAGCAGTGCTAACCACTGTGCCACCGTGCTGTCCACGTGCCTCAAACCTGCTCTGCAAATAGGAATAAGACAGGACCTGTAGCCGGAGAGCTGGGGAATAAAAGAGCAGGAAGACACATCAGATACCAGCAGGTGTAGGTGTGTGTAAACAAAGACATGAGCCAGCCGATTCTATCATTGTAAATTCCTAAAGCTTTGTCCAACGTCCAAGGAAGAATTTCTTTCCTTCTATATCAGCTCACAAGGTGTGATACTAAAATTGAAGAAAGCAAGCAGAAAAACTTATTTTTTCTTTCATGGGACATTGTCATTGCTGACAAGGTCGGTGTTTGTTGTCTTTCCCTAATTGCCCTTGGGACGGTAATGGTTTTCAACCCCTGAAACCCATTTGATGTAGGTGCACACACAGTGCTGTTAGGGAGGGAGTTCTAGGATTTTGACCCAGCGACAGTGAAGGAACGGCAACATAGTTCCAAGTCAGGATGGTGTGCAACTTGAAGGGGAACTTGCAGGTGGTGGTGTTCCCATGCACCTGCTCCCCTTGTCCTTCTAGGTTGTAGAGGTCATGGGTTTCGAATATGCTGCTGAAGGAACCTTGGTGATTTGCTGCAGCACATCTTGTAGATTTGTACATACTGCTGCTACTGCACATCAATAGTGGAGGAAGTGAATGCTTAAGGTCCTGGATGAAGTGCTGATCGAGTGATTGCTTTGTCCTGGACAATGTCGAGCCTCATGAATGTTGTTGGAGCTGCACTCATCCAGGCAAGTATTCCATCACATATAATATTCCATCACACTCCTGACTTGTACCTTGTAGATAGATGGTGGACAGGCATCAGGAAATGAGTTACTTCGCACAGAATTCCCTTTGACCTGCCCTTGTAGCCACAGTATTTATATGGCGAGTCCAGTTAATTTTCTGGTCAACAGTAGACCCACAGATATTGATAGTGGAGAAGACTTTTTGATTTTGTGATGATGATTCATCTTTAACCCCACTTTCTATGCCTTTTAGCTTTGACAAAGGGTCATCTGGACTCAAAACGTCAGTTCTTTTTTCTCTTTACAGATGCTGCCAGACGTGCTAAGATTTTCCAGCATTTTCTCTCTTGTTCGTGGAGGATTCAGCAAGAGTGATGCCATTGAATGTCAAATGGGTATGATTAGATTCTCTCTTTTTTGAGATAGTCATTGCCTGGCACTTGTGTGGTGTCAATGTTACTCGCCATTTATTAGCCCAAGCCTAAATGTTGCCCAGGTCTTGCTGCATATGGGCACGGACTGCTTCAGAAACTGAGGAGTCATGAATAGTAAACATTGTGCAGTCATCAGTGAACATCCCCACTTCTGATCTTATGTAGGAAGGAAAGTCATTGATGAAGCAGCTGAAGGTGGTTAGACCTAGAATATTACCCTGAGGATCTCCTTCAGTGATATCCTAAGACTGAGTTGATTTTAAATATTGAATTAAAAATTTATTCAACACCTTTTGCGACCTCAGGACACCCCAAAGCACTTTACCAAGTACTTTTGAAGTGCAGTCACTGTTGCAAAGTACAAACAGTGGCAGCTAGTGAAGTCTGCCTCACAGCGCCATGGATCCTGCTTCGATTCTGGCCTTGGGTGACTGACTGTAGTTTGCATGTTCTCCCCGTGTCTACGTGGGTTTCCTCTAGATGCTCCAGTTTCCTCCCACTGTCCAAAGGTGTGCAGGTTAGGTGGATTGGCCATGCTAAATTGCCCCTTAGTGTCCCAAGATGCATAGGTTAGAATAATTAGCCATGATAAATGTGTGGGGTTACGTGGATAGGGCCTGGGTAAGATACTGTGTCAGAGAGTCAGTGCAGACTCGATGGGCCAAATGGTCTGCTTTTGCACTGTAGGGATTTTATGATTCCCACAAGCAACAATGCGATAATTGTCAAGGAATCTGTTTTTTTGTGATGTTGATTGAGGGACACCGGGGATAACCCCATTGCTCTTCTTTGAAAAGTGCAATGGGATAATTTAACGCTCTACTCCCCTGTGCTTCCATCCACTTCCCAGCCTCTTCAACATGCTTCTTGATGTCTTCCACCTTGCACGCATCGAAACTTGTCCAGAAACTCTGTTGTCCCAGTTGTGCTAAATGCCAGCACCCTTGTCCTCGCTGGTTACTGCCTCCTCAATGCTAGGAGCTCAAAATCTCATCTCCAAATCCCTCTGCAGACTCATCCCACCTTCTCTCCCCCAACTATATGAAAGGAAAGCTACTCGTAGATCCTCTCATCAAACGCCACGGTGCGTCCTTTACAAAAACAAAACTGTGACACAAATACAATACATCCGGGGAAAGGATCGGGGCAGTTTTGTGGGGTTATTAATTTGATTTAATATTACTCACATATTTCAAATAGAAAGCTGCATCCAGAGAGTGGGCAATGACCTTGCAGCCTGACCTGCTCCTTGACAATACTTAAGAGTCTCCAGATTAAATTCATGAGCAGATGTGTAATTGACTCCTTGGAGTGTCTTAGGATATTAGACGTGAGGCTTGGTTTTCACAAATCACACTGCCGGCATGAAGTTAGTGTAAAGACTTGGCCTGACCACTAGGAGTGGCTGGATTAATTAGAATGAGAATGACGCTTCCTTCCTTCCATTGTGTTACCGCCCGCCTCCTGCCCATTCGCAGCCCCTGCATCCTCCTGCATCCCCAGCTTGTGGTGGATCGGGAAAGAAACAGCTTCCGATCCCCATGCTGAGAATAATAGTTTGGGATAAATGTAAATGTTCAGCTGTCACCAGATTCAGACAAGATTACCAGAGGAAGCGGCGTCAAAAGAGATACCAACTAAGCAGCAAATCTCCATGGCATTGCTTCTGATATGTTGGGTAATCTCTGTGGATACCATACTGTCTAATATACAGTGCACTATTCTGCTGCTAGGATACAGCTGTTTCTTAACCTAGTCTTTTGTCTCAAGTCCGTGTAATCTAATTGCTACCTTTACAGGGCATGCTGAGCTGCAGTAATGGTTAGTCGCAGTTTGTGGAATGGAAGACACTTGTAAATCTGCAACTGTAGCCCTGGAGAAACAAAAAAAAATAAACAACTGATTTCCTTTCTCCATTTAAAAACAAATTGACGGCCTGCCTGCCAAGCCTAAAAAACGTGCCATTGAAATCTTTTTTGGGGAATTCGTTTTTTTCTTATTCGTTCGTGGGACATTGGCATCGCTGGCTGGCCAGCATTTATCGTCCAATCCCTAGTTACCCTTGAGAAGGTGGCGGTGAAAGCGATTGATGCAATGGAGAGGCTTGCTAGGCCATTTCACAAGGCAGTTGAGAGTCAACCACGTTGCTGTGGCTCTGGAGTCACATGTAGACCAGACCGGGTAAGGACGGCAGATTTCCTTCCCTAAAGGACATCAGTGAACCAGACGGTAAAAGCAAAATACTGCGGATGCTGGAATCTGGAACCAAGAACAGAAAATGCTGGAAAATCTCAGCAGCTCTGACGAAGGGTCATCTCGACTTGAAACGCTGGCTCTATTCTCTCCCCACAGATGCTGTCAGACCTGCTGAGATTTTCCGACATGTTCTATTTTAGTGAGCCAGATGGGTTTTTCTGACAATCGACAATGGTTTCATGGTCATTAGATTCTCAATGCCGGGTATTTTTTATTGATTTCAAATTCCATCATCTGCTGTGGCGGGATTTGAACCCTGAGTCCCCAAAACATTAGCTGAGTTTCTGAATGAGTAGTCTGGTGATAATACCACCAGGCCATCGCCTAATGTTAAAATATTTGAATTTTAACCCATGACACTTACCTGTAATAGGATTACCAATGTTAATCTAATAAATGAACCATAATAATGCCCAGTCACTCGATCAGAGCCTGAACACCACTTGCTGGAGCTACTCCGCAATGACAACTATCCCAGCATGCTGTAGTGGACCTCAGGCCTATGTGACTTAGATAATTTGCTGCCTGTGCCAGCTGTCATTGAGAATTTGCCATCCCACCAGGGCTAATCTGCTGTCTCCAGGAATCAAGGTTAATATCTACAGCAACACTGAGCAAAATCACAGGGGCATTAAAGAAGAATAGTTGTAATTAATAATTAGAAATGAAGGTTGGGGGGGGGGGGGGGGGTGGGGGGAGTCTTTTTGACTGACAGTCAAGGTCAGAGTGCTGGTCACCCACCATTCTGAGAGGTGGTGGGGAACGCATTCCAGCCGACTCTGACAGGCCCGTGGCCATTTTACACAATTGAGAATTGATTGAACAAAGAATAAAGAACAGTCCAGCACAGTAACAGGCCCACCAAGTCTGTGCCGACACAGATGCCTCGCTAATCTAATATTATCTTGCCTGTACGTGATCCATTTCCCTCTATTCCCTGCCTATTCTTGTATCTATCCAGATGCTTCTTGAACATTGTTCGAGAATTTGCTTCCACCACCTCCTCCAGCAGCACTTTCCAGGCATTCACCGCCCTCTGTGTGAAAAACTTGCCCCTTACATCTTTTTTAAACTTTCCCCCTCTCATTTTCAGCCTATGCCCCCGAGTAATTGATCCTTCGACCCTGGGAAACAGACTCTGATTATCCACTTTATCCAAGCGTGTCATAATCTTGTAAATCTCTATCAGGTTCTCCCTCATCCTCCGACACTCAAATAAAAACAACCCAAGTTTGTTCAACCTTTTTTCATTGTCCATATCCTGCAAACCAGACAACATCCTGGTAAATCTCTTCTGTACTCTTTCCAATGCATCAACAATCTTCCGGCAGTGTGGCGACCAGAATTGTTAACAATACTCCAAATGCGGCCTAACCAAAGTCTTATACAGCTGCAACATGATTTTCCAATTCCTATACTCAACGCCCCAACCGATGAAGGCCAGCATACCATACGTCTTCTTCACCACCTTGTCCACCTGAGTTACCAGCTTCTGGGAACTGTGGATCTGCATGCCTAGATCCCTCTGTATGCTAATATTTCTAAGGGCTCTACCATATACTATATACTTTCCTTCTGCAGTAGACCTTCCAAATCACATCCCCTCACATTTGTCTGGGTTAAATTCTATCTGCCATTTTTGGCTCAGCTCTCCAGCTGATTTATATCCTGCTGTATCCTCTGACAATCCTCCTCACTATCCGCTACTCCCCCAATTTTTGTACCATTTGCAAATTTACTAATCAGACCACCTACATTTTCCTCCAAATCATTTATATATATATTACAAACAACAGAGGCCCCAGCACTGATCCTTATGGAACATCGCTTGTGACAGACTTCCAGTTGGAAAACTCCCCTTCCACTGCTACTGTCTGCTTTCTATGTCCAAGCCAGTTTTGAATCCATCTTACCAGCGCACCTCGGATCCCATATGACTTCACCTTCTGTATCAGCCTGCCATGAGGAACCTTATCAAAGGCTTTATTATTGGCAACAAGCGGGACTTCCCTCCATCATTGGAAGGAGGTCCCACTGTGGAGAGCTGTCAGCCAATGAGATTGGCCGGCAGCTCTCCAGCCCCTCCAGCCACAGTGCTGCAGTGGCCGGAAGAGGTACTGCAGTTCCATGCAGGAGCATAAACCCTGGGACTGCACTTCAGGAACGAGGGTCCCAGAGGTGGGAGGGCAGGGGATGTCCTGGGGGATGGGAAAGGGAGTTTTCTCATTTTCGGGGAGTAGGGAGGGCCAGCGTTCCCGGGTCCCTGAGGGGAGAGTGCCCCAAATCTGAAGGGATCTTCAGATTGAGGCACACCCCCACCCACTTCCCACCAGAGATAGAACATAGAACAGTACAGCACAAAACAGGCCCTTCAGCCCACGATGTTGTGCCGAGCTTTATCTGAAACCAAGATCAAGTTATCCCACTCCCTATCATCCTGGTGTGCTTCATGTGCCTATCCAATAACCGCTTAAATGTTCCTAAAGTGTCTGACTCCACTATCACTGCAGGCAGTCCATTCCACACCCCAACCACTCTCTGCGTAAAGAACCTACCTCTGATATCCTTCCTATATCTCCCACCATTAACCCTATAGTTCTGCCCCCTTGTAATAGCTCCATCCACCCGAGGAAATATTCTTTGAACGTTCACTCTATTTATCCCCTTCATCATTTTATAAACCTCTATTAAGTCTCCCCTCAGCCGCCTCCGCTCCAGAGAGAACAGCCCTAGCTCCCTCAACGAGGTGAAGATTTTTCTGTTTGGCACCCTGATCCAATTGGCACCTGCCAACATAAAGATTGAGGCTGGGATGGAAAAGGCCCTTAAGTGGTGATTAGGTGACCAATTAATAGCCTTAATAGGGGCATGGGAGGGCTTCCTGTCTGAGGCCATGCTCACCTCACTATAAAAATGTGTCTGGGTCAGGGCAGGTGGGATCCCAGAGGGAATCCCATTCATGCAAATTCACGCTCCCACCCTCCCCACCTTGCCTCAGAACCGCAGCGAAGGGGGGTGGTGGTGGGAGGATAAAATTCTGGCCTTAGGTACAGTTTTTTCTATTAGAAATCAGACTATGGGCTGACGAGAGGGTGGAGGGAGGGGGTCAAACTCCCTCATGACCACTGAAATCACAGCCTCCTGTTTCTCAACATTGAGAGAAAGCAAGTACAATGAAGCAGATAGTCCACAACCCTCAGCCCACTAGGTTCACAAAACCCTGCCAGGGGGTGAGCTCCTCAGAAACCTGGTCCAATCATTGTCCCTCAATCAATCACCATCGTTTGTGGGATCTTGCTGTGTTCACAAAGCGGTTGGCTAACCTTATTACTCAAAAGAGGACCATTCCCTGTGAAATGCTTTTGGACACCCTGAGCTTGTGAAACCGTAATCCTAACTCCAACAATAATCCTAACCCCAACAATAGCCCTAACCCTAACAATAACCCTAACCCTAACAATAACCCTAACAATAATCCTAACCCAAACAATAACTCTAAACCTAACCCTAAGCATAACAATAATCCTAACCCTAACCTTAACAATAACCCTAACCTGAACAATAACCCAAACAACAACCCGAACCCTAATAGTAACCCTCACCCTAACCCTCACCTTAACAATAACCCTAACAATAACCCTAACCCCAACCTGAACAATAACCCTAACAATAATCCTAACCCTAACCTTAACAATAACCCTAACAATAATCCTAACCCTAACCTTAACAATATCCCTAACAATAACCCTAACCCTTGCCCTAAACCTAACAATAATCCTAACCCTAACCTTAACAATAACCCTAACAATAACCCAAACCTAACAATAACCCAAACAGTAACCCTAACCCTAACAATAACCCTAACCCTAAGCCTAACAATAACCCTAACCCTAGCCCTAATGCTTTCTTCTCCCTAAACGGGAACACAGAAAATATTTGAAGGTAAAAGTCACAAGACCCATTTATGCCCAGCACTTATGGCAGCTCTTAAACTATCTGGTGAAACATGTCCATGTGAACCTGGATGGTGAGGGAAACGTGTGTGTAACTAAATTCTGTTCATGGAATAGACAAGAGCAGCAATAACTTGGAATTGTTACTTTAGGCAGCCTTATTCTTGCACGACTAACAGCAGTGACTGGAATGAGGTAAAAGAAGCACTTTTGGAAAGCCGATATTATCACTGAAATAAGAAAATTTATTACAGAAGAAATAGTGGGAAGCCACACCTCTTGGTGTTTTTACACAACTTGTATAGGTTGGGCCATCCAGCCAACGCCAAGACCAAATGAAATCTGCTGGTTATCCTTAAGACTGGAAGCGCTAATGGACCCATTTTACCTGGTCTTCCTGACCATTGCTAGTCTTCCTGGGGCCAGTAGATATGCTGTCCTGGTGACTCCAATGAGTTTTACATCAAAGGTGCAGCACAGACGATTCAGCCCAATGGGTTTGTGCCTGCTCCACATGGTGGCTAAAATGGCTTCCGCCTGAACTCTTTACCCATAGAGGAATGACATCCAAGGTCAGATGAATCAGAGGTCACAAGAATGTGGCATCCCACATTACACAACAGACAGCAGTGAGCAAAGGTGTTTTTGAAAACTTCCTCCCTTTTCTTAAAAAAACAAATTGCATGCACTATCATTTGCAATTTAAAATTTTCCACATACGTGGTCCATAAAGAAGGTAATTTTGCATGAACGTAAGAGTTGCAAGTTCTTTCTAGTCTGTTCTAGGGTGTTGTGCATCATGAGTGGCTCTTTAGTTTGTTCAGCTAGATGTACATTACAAGCACTGCACTGGCTGATGGTCCTTCATCTCATTGGCCATGTTTTGGTCGGAAGAACACTTCTCTTGCCTTTCTCAGACGAGACTCGATTTCTTGATGGCTGGAGTGGATGAGCTTCAGCATCTTACAATCACTGAATTGTTACAGTGCAGAAGGAGGCCTCTTGGCCCATATTGCCTGCACTGGCTCTCTGAATGAGCAATTCACTTTGTGCTATTTATTCCCCATAGCACTGCACATTCTTTTGTGTCTCTCAGGGAATCAATGAATATGAGGAACAGGCAGGAAAGTGGACTTGAAGCCCAAAATCAGCCATGATTGCATTGTAGAGTGGGCTCGACACTCCATGTGGTCAACATCCGCTCATGTTTAGCGTGTTCTTGTGCAAACCGCGATAACTTCCCCAATCTATCCTCATCACTGAAGTTCACAATCACTGGAACCATCCTTGTGAATCCGATTTTTGCTTCTAGTTCACTTCCAAATGATATCTCTGCAAACAAAGTAACATCCTGTGCAGATGCTTTGGAACAGGTAGAGGTGGTTTTGAGATATTAAAGAGTTAAGGTCCACTGTAGAGGGCAAGGTGAACTATTGGGCTTGCAAGAATGGCAGAGAAACAGCTCATGGGAGCAAACTGACAAAACAAGTTAACCACAGGCTCCAGCTTGCTGAGCACGGCTGGGGTGCAAGTTTAGCTAAGTACGTGACAATGTTCTCTTTTGCGCTAACAAATGGCGTATCTTAAAGACATCATGCTTATGTTCTGATGGGTGGGGGTTGTTACTAGTAAATGCGTATTTTAATAGGATGTTCTTTCTTATGCAGCAATTCCTGTAACTACTAGTTTTTGATTGAATCGGGTGATGTGTGTTTAAGTCTTGTTTGAAATCACATCTACCTGACGGGATTGTAAACTGTATAAAAGGGATCAGCCTTGTTGCTCCGGGTGCTTTTTACTAACTGATTTCCAGCACTGAGTGGAGGTTAAGTAGTAAAGGTTAGCCAGCCTACATATGTAGGACAAATAAAGAACTTTGATTCTGACAACAGTTGGTGTTTGCCTTTGTATCAAGGACGGAAGAGTTCCGCGAAAAATGAACTTAACAATTGGCGCTGCAGAGCAGTGTTCCAACATATACAGACGTCCTCCGAGGTGGACTGAATAAGCGATCGTCTGGGTGTCGGTAATGTGAGACGGACAGGCCCACAAGGTAAGATTAACCTTGGTCTCTCTCACTGAACTAATACTTAGTCGACCCCTCATCCCCCGAGGCCCTGTATTGACGGAACCCGGAGACGAATTACGTCCTTGAACAAAGAACAAAGAACAGTACAGCACAGGAAACAGGCCCTTCGGCCCTCCAAGCCTGTGCCGCTCATTGGTCCAACTAGACCATTCGTTTGTATCCCTCCATTCCCAGACTGCTCATGTGACTATCAAGATAAGTCTTAAACGATGCCAGCGTGTCTGCCTCCACCACACTACTTGGCAGCGCATTCCAGACCCCCACCACTCTCTGTGTAAAAAACGTCCCTCTGATATTTGAGTTATACTTCGCCCCTCTCACCTTGAGCCCGTGACCCCTCGTGATCGTCACCTCCGACCTGGGAAAAAGCTTCCCACTGTTCACCCTATCTATACCCTTCATAATTTTGTACACCTCTATTAGGTCTCCCCTCATTCTCCGTCTTTCCAGGGAGAACAAGCCCAGTTTACCCAATCTCTCCTCATATCTAAGACCCTCCATACCAGGCAACATCCTGGTAAACCTTCTCTGCCCTCTCTCTAAAGCCTCCACATCCCTCTGGTAGTGCGGCGGCCAGAACTGGACGCAGTACTCCAAATGTGGCCTAACCAGCGTTCTATACAGCTGCAACATCAGACTCCAGCTTTTATACTCTATACCCCGGCCTATAAAGGCAAGCATACCATATGCCTTCTTCACCACCTTCTCCACCTGTGCTGCCACCTTCAAGGATTTGTGGACTTGCACACCTAGGTCCCTCTGTGTTTCTGTACTCTTGATGGTTCTGCCATTTATTGTATAACTCCTCCCTACATTAGTTCTTCCAAAATGCATCACTTCGCATTTATCTGGATTAAATTCCAAGTGCCATTTCTCCGCCCAATTTTCTCAAGTTGACTATCCCCTCATAACATGCCAGTTTTGTCTAACAATCCAGGAGACGAGCCAATGGTGGAGCTAATAGTCCAGGGCTGCTCCATCCTTTTTATGATAGATACAGGTGCCACCACCTCTACCATGGATGCCTCCTTTATAGAGAAACATGGATTTTCCCTTTCTAAGTTTTTAGTTACTCTAAGTGGCTTTTCTGGACAGGAACTTGCCTATCCCCTCACTGAACCCCTGACTGTAGAGTTTGGGGATGGCACCTGTGTCCTCTCCTTCGCTCAGACTCCCGGGTTGGGAATCAGCCTAGCGGGTCGAGATCTGCTCTGTCCGTTACAGGTTGAAATTGGTTGCCTAGACGATGGTATCAGCCTGCAGACACACACTATAGAACGTCAGTTTCTACTCTTTCACCCACCACAGTGGTTGGCAGTAAACCCATCACCCCAGGATTTTTCACCTCCCTTGCAGATCCCTACCCCTCACCTCACCCTCTGTTATGATCCCACCGGCACCTCCACAGAACTCGCCGCCATCTATGCCCCTTACATTGACTCATGCATACCTATTACGGTTATGGGTTTTATTGAAGGTAAAGAAGGCACTGCCTTCCTAGTCCAAGTCTGGCCCCATCTGTGGCACCAGTCAGGATTGGTGTCAGCACATATCACCCTAACCCAGGCTTCCGAGCCAAGTCTCTCGGTTTTCTCGCCCACCGCCTCCTTGCTCAGGCGGACCCTTCCATCAAAGGACAGTCTCAGCAATTAACAGACGGTCTCTTAAAGTTTTTCAAGGATCCTTTCACAGTCCATGGGCCGTTACAACATCACTGCCCGCCCTCAAACCCTTCACTCGAGCCCCCTTCCGCTCTATGGTCTGCCTCCAAACATGAGGTTGGCCTCACCAGTATTTCTCCTGTGGTAGATCCGTCCGCCCAACTTCCTTCCATTCCCCAGTATCCCTTAAAACCCGAGGCCAAGGAAGGTGTCAGCTCCCTTATCCTTTCCTTCGTGCAACAAGGCATTTTGGTGCTGTGCCAATCCCCGTGTAATACCCCCATTCTCCCGGTTCCAAAGTCTGGTCGAAGTGAATGGCGTTTAGTACAGGATCTCCCGTCAAATTTACAAGATTGTGAAACCCTTACATCTTATCATCCCCAATCCCGCCACTATCCTCAGTCACATCCCCCCAGACTCCTGTGTTTTGACTCTAGTGGACCTTCAACATGCTTTCTTTGCTATCCTCTTGGCACAAGAATCCCAGTATTTGCTTGCGTTTACGTTTCAGGGGCAACAATACACCTGGACCAGACTACCCCAAGGTTTTGTCCATTCCCCGACTCTCTTCTCGCAAATATTGCGCTGGCAATTACAGAGTCTCGAGTTAATGGATGGGCCCACAGTCATCCAATATGTCGATGATCTTATCCTGGCCAGTCCCTCTGAATCCGCCAATATTGCGGATACTAATCGGCTTCTTAACGCTCTCCATTCCTGGGGTTATGTGGTCCCAGCTGCCAAGGTGAAACACATTCAGCAACAGGTCCAATTCCTTGGCACACTCCTTAGTGCTTCGGAGCGTTCCCAGACACCTGAGCGAATTCACCCTATTCTGATGACGGCACTTCCCACATCCCCCAAACAGATGAAGGCCTTTTTAGGACGGGTGAATTATTGTCGGCAATGGCTCCCAAATGTTACTTTCCTTACCAAGCTGCTAACAACCCCTTTTGCCTCCTCTAAGGCTGCGAAAACTTTCTCGCTCTCCCCTCCTGTGTTACAAGCCTTCAGGGACCTTAAGGAATCCTTGGCATCTGCTCCTGCCCGAGGGTGCCCGCTCTACGACCGGCCTTTTCAGTTATATGTGAGCGTTATGGAAGGCTGTGTCACGGGAGTCCTCACACAGACCCATGGTGACCGCCGACGACCCGTTGCTTATCACTCCACCCGCCTCGACCCAGTTGCTATGGGTCTCCCACCATGCTCACAGCTCCTCCCTGCCATCTATTCACTGGTAACCGCGGCCGCTAATATTACTCTTCACCAGCCACTCACCATCTTTACCTCACATGCAGTTGTTGCTCCCCTCACCTTCCATCAAACTCAACATCTCACGCAGGCACGATGAAGTCGATATGAGGTAGCCCTCCTCAACAACCCACTCCTGACGTTTTCCTTTTGCTCCACCATCAATCCAGCTATTTCTCTGACTGCCCGACCGGAAGAGCTCCCAGATCCACCGCATGATTGCCTCCTCAGGAACCATTTTCTGACGTCCCCTCGCCCCGACCTGAGTGATGTCCCTTTGTCCTCACCGGACCTCACCTTTTACATTGATGGAAGCTCATCTATTTCCCCAGAAGGGAAGTCCCTCTCAGGCTACGCTGTAGTAAACACGACAATAGTTTTAGAATCGGCATCCTTTGACCCCCCCCCCTGATTTCAGCCCAAAAAGCAGAACTGTTTGCCCTGACTCAGGCTTGCATCCTGGCGGCTGGCCGTTCTGCTGACATCTACACTGATTCTCGCTACGCCTTTGGCGTTACCCATGATTTTGGTCAGTTATGGGCCCAGTGAGGCTTTCTTACCTCCTCGGGTTCCCCAATCCAAACCTCCCTTTTTGTTCAGAACCTACTGCAGGCTATCCTTCTCCTGGCAAAATTGGCTGTTATTAAGTGTGCAGCCCACACATCGGACTCATCATTGGTCACTAAGGGTAATGCCCTGGCTGATCGTGCCGCCAAGGCCGCTGCCGCCTCTGGCACTACGGTCGTGCCATCCATGAATAAGCAGGCGATACACCGCTTGCCTCCTTTGAACACACCGGGCATGCCAGATGTAGCCCCTATTCAGCGCTTACAGGGGGACGCCCCTGCTTCCGAACAAGACCTTTGGAAGACGCATGGAAGTTCGCATTCTGCGTCAACAGGCCTCTGGGTTACTCCTAGCCGGCCAAGTTTGTGTACCTGATGCATTACCTTTATTGCCTGATTGCTTGCACTCAGATACGCACCTCAGCAAGGAGGGAATGTGTGGAATATTGCTCCGCACCTGGTGGCACCCACGATTAAATGAAGCAGCCCAATCCTGTACTATGTCATGTTTGATATGTCAACAGAATAATGTCGACCATGGTATCAGGTGTCCACAAGGTAGCACCCCCTTGCCAGGTGGCCCATTTGATTGCATCCAGTTAGATTTCATAGAATTACCGCGTGTGCAGTGCTACAAATATTGTCTTGTGATTGTTGATGTATTTAGCCGTTGGATCGAGGCGTTCCCCACCACCAATAACAAAGCCTCTACAGTAGTAAAATTATTATTGACAGAAATTATACCCAGATTTGGCATACCCCAACAGATTAGCTCGGACAATGGTCCCCACTTTGTCGGAAAAATTAATAAGGAATTGTGCGACATACTACACATTCAGCAACGGTTCCACTGTGCCTAGCAACCCCAGGCAGCAGGAATAGTGGAAAGAGCTAATGGGGCCCTTAAAGCCAAGCGAGCCAAACTAACATCTGAAACCGGTCTAAATTGGCTAAAGGTCTTACCCTTAGCCCTCTACCACAAGAGAATAACACCCCACTCTACCACCGGACTATCGGCTGTGGAAATAGTCTATGGTAGGCCAAGCAGAATGCCCTGGGATGCAAATATGAGCCCGCCCACGCAGATAGATTTACACATTATGGGTGGCGAAATGCAGAAGTACTTCCACCAGCTAACATCGTCTTTTAAGTTTCTGCATTCACAGGCACAGTGAGCCTTTGGACCAAACGAGCGGACGGAGCCAGATCCTGACCCACAGACTGACTTCATTGGACCCCAGATAGGAGACCTAGTACTAATAAAGAACTGGGATCGACCCAAACTTGGGCCACGGTGGAAAGGACTGTTCCAAGTTCTCCTCCAGACTCCAACTGCAATCAAGGTTCAAGGACAACCTCACTGGATACATCTGAGTGACTGTAAACGGTGGACACCAGTACCTACCGATAAACCACGAAGTTTATTCCCATCATCCTCAGCCTTTCGGCTATCCCTCTGGTATGAGGATGACCAATCCAAAGGAAAAGAAGTCTGGGAAATGGACTAACCAATGGACATTTGCACTTGAATACCTTTCTGTACGTGTCTTATCTGTATGCATTGCAGTCAAACCTGAGTAAGTGTTGGGTATGTTCACATATTCCTACCCATACCAAAAGAGGGATCCCCTTGTTCCCCGTCCCCTTATCCACACAGGAAACTATAGGATGGATATTGCATCAAAACGGGACTAACTGTGGGAGACGAAGCGGGTCCCAGACTATCGGAGGTAACTACCAAGTAGATATTACAGGTGACGTTTTTACTCTGAAAACTGCTGGGTGTAACCTGACGTCCCTTAGTCATAGCTTCAAACCCAAATATAATAGGTCCGACTCCCCACCCAATTTTGTTGTCATGAATCAGCAGAATGGATCCGTATGTATCCTTAGAAATGGGACTAAGCCAGTAGGCCGTAGTAGCTGTACCCAGACTTTCAATGTCACTGAGGGCCACCAAAGGGACATGCTGAAAATTGAGTGTTCTAACGGTACTGCCCAACTAAGGATAGTTGCCGAACTACTGAGCGACATGATTACGTATAATGGTTCCTATTTTGTCTGCGGAAACAATGCCTATCCATGGCTCCCTTGAGACTGGGCAGGATCTTGCTATCTAGCGTATGTGGTCCCCTATATCCGACATTATGACTCCAGCCCAAGATACACCTTTTGAGATCAAAACGGGCTATCACAGGAACCCAGCGATTTTGGATGATAGCCTTCCCTCTCTACGGTACAGCCAAGGCTTCCCGAGAACTGATCAACATGGCCTCAGCTCTCGAGATAATAGCCAATAACACAGCAGACGGTCTGGAAAGTATGGGCACGGCGATATCTGAGGTATCGGCAGAAGTGATTGCCATCCGAACGGTAGCCCTTCAAAACCGAATGGCTTTGGACGATTTACTGGCTGAATCGGGAGGTACATGCACTCTAGTGGGAACAGAGTGTTGCACCTATATCCCTGATTCCTCCGAAAATATAACAAGTCTAGCTAATCACATTAGAGAGACAGCAGATAAGATCAGAACAGAAGGGCAGAAATTCAATCATTACAACCCCCCTGGTTGGTGACCGTTTGGTAATATATTTGGAGACTGGGGAGGAATGATAGTACACCTAGGAATCATTATCTTGGTCGTGTTGGTCATTTTATTTCTTCTCAAATGCCTATGCAATTATTTGTCCCGTTCTTCCAACGGCCCCCTGTAAAATGATTTACGAACGAATTATCATGGAATGATAAAAGGAGGGAATGAGATATTAAAGAGTTAAGGTCCACTGTAGAGGGCAAGGTGAACTATTGGGCTTGCAAGAACGGCAGAGAAACAGCTCATGGGAGCAAACTGACAAAACAAGTTAACCACAGGCTCCAGCTTTGCTGAGCACGGCTGGGGTGCGAGTTTAGCTAAGTACGTGACAATGTTCTCTTTTGCGCTAACAAATGGTGTATCTTAAAGACATCATGCTTATGTTCTGATGGGTGGGGGTTGTTACTAGTAAATGCGTATTTTAATAGGATGTTCTTTCTTATGCAGCAATTCCTGTAACTACTCGTTTTTGATTGAATCGGGTGATCTGTGTTTAAGTCTTGTTTGAAATCACATCTACCTGATGGGATTGTAAACTGTATAAAAGGGATCAGCCTTGTTGCTCCGGGTGCTTTTTACTAACTGATTTCCAGCACTGAGTGGAGGTTAAGTAGTAAAGGTTAGCCAGCCTACATATGTAGAACAAATAAAGAACTTTGATTCTGACAACAGTTGGTGTTTGCCTTTGTATCAAGGACGGAAGAGTCTCGCGAAAAACGAACTTAACAGTTTGATTAAGATGCTTTAAAGTGACTCATGGTTAGACTCTACCCGTCACTTTCTCTCTCCAAACAGGTACTGATAAAATGCTCACAAGCAAATAAAATAGCCAGGCGTTCGTTCTCAATCTGTGGGTAATATTGTTCAGTTTATGTCAATGCTCTGGATGCCAAAGTAATTGGTTATCCTTGCTGCATGTCCTTATTGGCATTATACTGCATCGATGACATCTTAGTCCCTTAACCAGACATTGTGTCACTAGTTATTTGATGTGAGTGAAAGCTGCTTCATGTGTCGTTCTCCAATATCACTGAACATCCTTTGTAGTGAGCTTGCATAGAAGTTGGAAGGCAATGGCCTTATGATATTATCTCTAGACTATTAATTCAGAATCTCAGCGATTGTTGTGGGGACCCGAGTTCGAATCCCGCCACGGCACATGGTGGAATTTGAATTCAATAAAAAATATTTGGAATTAGGAATCTACTGATGACCATGAAACCGTTGTTGATTGTTGGAAAAACTCATCTGGTTCACTGATGTCCTTTAGGGAAGGAAATCTGCTGTCCTTACCTGGTCTGGCCTACATGTGACTCCAGAGCCACAGCAATCTGGTTAACTCTCAACTGCCCTCGGGCAACTAGGGATGGGCAATAAATGCTGGTCAGGCAGCGACGCCCGTGTCCCATGAATGAATAATTAATAAATAAATAAAAGTCCACAATCGGCGGCACGATGGCACAGTGGTTAGCATTGCTGCGTCACAGCGCCAGGGACCTGGGTTCAATTCCGAACTCGGGTCACTGTCTGTGTGGAGTTTGCACATTCTCCCTGTGTCTGCGTGGGTTTCCTCTGGGTGCCCCAGTTTCCTTCCAAAGTCCAAAGATGTGCAGGTTAGATTAATTGGCCATGGTAAATTGAACCTAGTGTCAGGGGGATTAGCAGGGTAAATATGTGGGGTTACGGGAATAGGGCCTGGGTGGGATTGTGGTTTGTGCAGACTCAATGGGCCAAATGGCCTCCCTCTACACTGTAGGAATTCTATGATCTGACCACAAATTGGGCAAGAACTTGGCTATGTAGTTCTCAGATTTGACAAACAATTGAACTGCCTTCACATTTGTTGGCTGCGGCATCTTGGCTGCAGCATGCACCTTATCTGGATTGGGACAAAGTCCTTTCGCTGTCAGTATGCGACCTGTGTACTTCTGTCATCTTCAATTGCAGTTTTCACTTGTTCAGCTTCAGTTTCATCTGGCTCTTTCTCTCTCGCACAGTTTCCCTTGTTTCTGATCATGGTCTACCATGGCTTCTTCCATCACATTTCCACATCCATCGACTAGCAGGTCATTCACAATTGCTTCCTAGAAGATCATCTCATGCTGCCGGCATTGATACTCTTCCAGAGCAGTAGAAATGCCAAACGGCATGCATAACCATCTGTACCTCCCAAATAGCGTCCGGAACATAGGCAGAAAACTGCTGCTCTCATCTAACTTCTCTTGCCAATATCCATCCTTTGCATCTAGGGGGTAAAGACCTTTGCCTTGGCAAGTTGTTTAGCAGTTGGCATGGGATTGTGAGATCTCTTCAAAGCTTCATTGAGGTCCTTTGGATCTATGTATGCTCCCAGCTTTCCAGGTTTTTACATTGTTATCACGCTGCTTATCCAGTCTGTCATTCCTCGATTATTCCCATCCCTTCAAGCAGTTTTTTCTTATCTCTGAACCTGAGGGCAGCTGGAACTCTGCTCAGTAAGTGCTGAGTCGGTCTCACACTCTCATCTACTTCCAGATGATATTCTCCAGGAAGACATCCAAGGACTATATAAACATCTGTGTAATTTGTCTGGATCTGTTCAGCAGGGACTTCGCTTAGTGTCCACTCTCTGGAACTGTAGATCATCTTTCTTACCATTGCTTGGGGTTCTCTGCTTAATCTGTCCACTTGGGGTGAATATCATTCCATTGTATAGCCCCAACCTTACCCTCTATGGCTTCATTTTTGGGTCACCATCTTGAGCAACTTTACACAGGTCTGTGGAGTTCATGATGTTGCATGTCCCACTGATATCTATCTAACCATTCGCATTAACTTGATGCTTTCCTCCTGCAGTCATAGAATCCCGACAGTGCAGAAGGAGGCCATTCGGTCAATCGAGTCTACACTGGCAGCAATCCCATCCAGGTCTCATTCCCGTAACCCCACATATTTACCCTGCAAATCCCCCTGACACTAGGGTCAATGGCCAATCAACCTAACCTGCACGTCTTTGGCCTGTGGGAGGAATCCGGAGGAAACCCACGCAGACATGGGGAGTATTCATCCCAACAGTCACAAAGTATTTTAACAATGTCAACCCGTTCTAGGGTGTGGAGTGATTGGTCAGAATCGTCAGAATCTTTATAGACTTGCTTTTCTTCTTTTCAGTAAAACACTTGCACGCAAATGAATTCAGCTTTTTGCAGTTCAGGAACTGCTTTCCCCACACTGGATATGCTTCCTTTTCCTTTGTGTGGTGTCCTCCACAATATTTACGTGCAAACCCTTGAGCTTTCTCCCAGCCCTTTTGTAAATAGTTCTCCCTTTTCTCCATTGCCTTGTATTTGGAAGGCCTGCGCCGCCTCTCAGCATTGTGCAATGCCCCATTCACAATACTCATTAGCTGATGGTTAACCACTTCAGAGTTTCTGCACATGCTAATAGCTGGCTTGAGAGTATGTTTCTCTTCACTCAGCACACTGCTCTCACAGCAGGATCGCTTGTTCCCATGACAATCCTATCTCAGTTGAGATGATCCTTCAGCCAAACTCACAAGATCCAGTTAGACCATACAGTGCAATCGCATACTGATCAATATTTTCCCTTTCTTCCTGAGCTCTGACGTCAATTACAATAGGTTTCATAAATAGCATTAGTAAAGGGTTCAAAGGTTCCAGAATTTCACCAGTCTGGCCTTTCTGCTCCTCAGTGAGGTTTAGGGTGCCACCCAATTTGTAGCACTCTTTCCCCAGCACTCATAACAAAGTTGCTACTCTTATTTTTTTCAGGTTTCTAGTTTAACTCTGTCACAATTTCATGGTTCTACCATTGAGACTGGAATTTCAAACCCCCCTTCATCTCTATTGGAGCAGGTATTGGAATGTTCAAAACCGCACTGACTCACCCAGCAGTCAATGTCCTGCACAAAGTTGCAGATTGAAGTTGTAGTTATTATTTGTTGTTTCTCACTGATTATTTGCTGTAACTCTCTTACAACTGTCAAAATCCACTCAATTTCAGCTGCACATTCCTAACACGGCACGGTGGCACAGTGGTTAGCACTGCTGCCTCACAGCGCCAGGGACCCGGGTTCGATTCCTGGCTTGGGTCACTGCCTGTGACGAGTTTGCACTTACTCCATGTGTCTGCATGGGTTTCCTCCGGGTGCTCCGGTTTCCTCCCACAGTCCAAAGATGTGTGGGTTGGGTGGGTTGGCCATGCTAAATTGCCCCTTAGTGTCAGGGAGACTAGCTAAATGGTTATGGGAATAGGGTCTGGGTGGGATTGTGGTCGGTGCAGACTCGATGGGCCGAATGGCCTCCTTCTGCACAGTACGATGCTATAACACTATGTTCCACCAAGGCTCCATACGACTGCAGCAAGACTTCCTGACTTCTGTACTCAAATCTTCTTACAACAAAAGCCAACATATCATCTACCTTCTTAATTGCTTGTTTCATTTGCATGCGAGTTTTCAGTGACTTGTAAACAAGGACACCCAAGCTCCTTTGGACATCAACACTTCCCAATCACTCACCCTTTAAAAAATTTGGCATTATGTTTCCATCTGCCATGTTCTTGCACCTTTACGTAGCCTGTCTAAATCCCTTTGACGCCCATTTGCAGCCTCCTCACAACTCACATTCCCACCAAGATTTATATCATCATCAAACTTGGGAATACTCTGTGAAATCTTAACCACAATTGGCAGAGTGTTAGTTCCGGCAAGAAAAATGGAATGATTCCCGCTGACGGTGTCGGTGTCATTTCTGACTGAATCTTATGCCTCATTAGTAATGATTTTTATGCTCATGAGAATCACCCTTCTCCAGCGACATGTTCCCTCTGATTCACCCATCCACAACAACTTAACTGCTGCAAGCACTGGGGAGCTCCATATAAATGGCTCCCCAGCACTTGTTCCACAACCACTGCAGGGAATGGCAGCCACAAAGGCAGAACCGCACATTTCAGAGAGGGCCCTCTGATGCAGGATGGAGTGGAACAGAAGCGGGATGCACTCAACCCTCACTCCAGGAGACAGTCTTCCAACTGGGTCACACCCCCGCCTGGGGTGCAGTGGCAGCCCTGGTGAGTGCAAGCACACTGCAGGTGAGGATAGGACAGCGGTGTCAGAAGAAGGTGAACGATCTTCTTCATTCAACTAGGGTAAGTGAACCCCCAGTCTCCCTCTGGACCCCCTCGTACATGCCTCGCACCTCCAACTCCATCTCTCACCCAGCAACCTCAGGGGTTGCCAACACCAGGCACGAGGCCGTCCTCCCCCACTTACAATCACCATATTAGCCCCAACAGTCATGTTCCTCACACTTCAGCTCCCACTCAAGTTCCACACCTGCCACACCTCATCACCATCTTCCATCTCGCAGCTCCCACCTACACGCTTCCTATCTGTGTCATTACAGGACAAACTCAACCACAACAGGCATGAGCGGGGCATGCCTGAGCTGAGAACCCTCACGTGTTTCGAGAATTGAGCCCTCGAGCTGGCCGTGGAGAGGAAGAGAGCGTCAGCGCTGTTGGTGAAATGGAGGCAGCAGGCAAATGTGAGAACCACAAGACACACTGTCATTCCCCAAGTCTCAAGCGAGTAATCAATGTTCCCTCCGTATCACCTTGTGTCATCTCCCTTCTCTTGCAGGCAAAGCAGCCAAACAAGCTGGATGATCCTCGTGGCCCCTGGACCCGAGTGACTCCAAGGGGGACTTCTCCAACCTTCAGCTGTCACCTGCAGATACTCACACCTCGGTTGGGTCACTTAGTAGACAGGCTTCTGGGTCACTCACTGGTGAGCACCTCACAGCTGAAGATCGAGAGCAGGCGGGGGCAGGGACGTTCCAGGGAATTGGGAGAGATGCCGGAGACCAGGACTCTGCTGAACCCGTTGCTGATGATACCCTCCTGGGTCTGGCTGTCCCACAAATGCTTGGATTTGCAAAGGAAGAGTCACGAGCATCAGGAAGGGGTGACTCGTCTGACTGCAAGGCCTACTGGAGGAGTCCCAACATTTTCTGTCTGAGGAGATGGTCACAGTAAGAAGTCTCACAACACCAGGTTCAAGTCCAACAGGTTTATTTGGTAACACAAGCCACTAGCTTTCGGAGTGCTGCTCCTTCATCAGGTAAGTGGGAGTTCTGTTCACAAACAGGGCATATAAAGACACAAATTCAATTTACAAAATAATGGTTGGAATGCGAGTCTTTATAGGTAATCAAGTCTTAAAGGTACAGACAATGTGAGTGGAGAGAGGGTTAAGCACAGGTTAAAGAGATGTGTATTGTCTCCAGCCAGGACAGTTAGTGAGATTTTGCATGCCCAGGCAAGTCGTGGGGGTTACAGATAGTGTGACATTAACCCAAGATCCCGGTTGAGGCCGTCCTCATGTGTGCAGAACTTGGCTATCAGTCTCTGCTCAGCGACTCTGCGTTGTCGTGTGTCGTGAAGGCTGCCTTGGAGAACGCTTATCCGAAGATCAGAGGCCGAATGCCCGTGACTGCTGAAGTGTTCCCCAACAGGAAGAGAACACTTTTGCCTGGTGATTGTCTAGCGGTGTTCATTCACCCGTTGTCGTAGCGTCTGCATGGTCTCCCCAATGTACCATGCCTTGGGACATCCTTTCCTGCAGCGTATCAGGTAGACAACGTTGGCCGAGTTGCAGGTGTATGTACCGTGTACCTGGTGGATGGTGTTCTCACGTGAAATGATGGCATCTGTGTCGATGATCCGGCACGTCTTGCAGAAGTTGCTGTGGCAGGGTTGTGTGGTGTCTTGGTCACTGTTCTCCTGAAGGCTGGGTAGTTTGCTGCGGACAATGGTCTGTTTGAGGTTGTGCAGTTGTTTGAAGGCAAGAAGTGGGGATGTGGGGATTGCCTTGGCGAGATGTTCGTCTTCATCAATGACATGTTGAAGGCTCCGGAGGAGATGCCGTAGCTTCTCCGCTCCGGGGAAGTACTGGACGACGAAGGGTACTCTGTCCACCGTGTCCCGTGTTTGTCTTCTGAGGAGATCGGTGCGGTTGTTCGCTGTGGCGCGTTGGAACTGTCGATCGATGAGTCGAGCGCCATCTCCTGTTCTTATGAGGGCATCTTTCAGCGTCTGGAGGTGTACGAGGGGGTCCAGAGGGAGACTGGGGGTTCACTTATCCTGGCTGAATGAAGAAGATCGTTCATCTTCTTCTGACACTGCAGTCCTGTTTACCCCAGTCCAACGCCGGCACCTCCACATCATGAGGAGATGGTGCCAGCACTTTAGGTTCCCTTTATCTATTCTGCTAGTTACATCTGCAAAAAACTCCAACAGATGTGTCAAACATGATTTCATAGAATCATGGAATCATAGAGTCCCTACACTGCAGATGGAGGCCATTTGGCCCATCGAATCTGCACTGGCCACAATCCCACCCAGGCCCTAGTCCCATAACCCCACATATTTACCCTACTAATCCCCCTGACACTAAGGGTCAATTTAGCATGGCCAATCAACCGAACCTGCAAATCCTTGGACTGTGGGAGGAAACCGGAGCATCCGGAGGAAATCCACGCAAACACGGGGAGAATGTGCAAATTCCACACAGACAGTGACTGGAGGCCGGAATTGAACCCGGGACACTGGCACTGTGAGGTCTCATTCATAAATTCATGTTGACTCTGCCCAATCGTACCATTATTTTCTAAGTGTCCAGTTATCACATTCTTTATTCTAGATTCAAGTATTTTCTCTGTTACTGATGTCAAGAGAATGGCACTGCATCATGATGCTCATTTAGCAACATGATGGGCCAAATGGACTCCTTCTGTACTGTAACATCTGTGATGCTGATTCTGGGTTCTGAAATTAAGTTGGGGTGGGGGGAAGTGGTGGTCTCGGAAATACAATGGAGCTGGGGTTCGAAAATCAGCACGTGGTCTCTGAAATTGGGGGGGGGGGGGGCGGTGTGGGGAGCCAGTCCCATGATTGTGAAGAGCACTGAACTCATCATAACATAGTTCAATTAATCATTTGAGTTATATTAAAGAAAATCTATAAATTCTCACTGTTTGCTCCAGTATGAAGAGTGGTAATCATTTCCAATAAGTCTTCAGAGGCAGCAGTCCCTTCACCAAAATCCCTTTATTTACAAACTCTAACAGCAGTACACAGAGTGCTCATAGTTAGCAGTCTATCTTCGGGGGTGCCAGAGGAACTGACACTCCGGCTAAGTTCAAGGCAAAAACTCCCTGATTGGCCCATCAATCGGGTCCTTAACCAGGGAGTTCATACTCCATTGGGCCCATCTCAATGACCTGATTGAAGTCATTAACATCCTTACCACATCAAAAAATTACAACAGCAAATTGAACAGAACTGGTTTCGAATGAACTTGCTGCAAGTTTAGGCGAACAGCATTCGGCAATAAACCTGGAACATCAATATCCCTGGACAATCAAATGGTAAAGAATCTGTCCCCCCCCCCCCCCCCCCCCCCGAATAAGTTGGTTGAAAACATCTTATTGTCTGGTAAAGTTTATGAGCTGATCAGTTATCTTCCGTTTCGCACCTTTGATATCAAAGAGGAATACAATGATGGAAGTAAGCTTGGAAAATCAATATTCATGAAATTAAGGGGCTGTGAAATTAACATTTTTGATGGGTGAAATGTACCTGTATTTTGTTGCCTGGAAAGGATTGTGAGAGCAAATATTTTTGAGGCAGGCAGTGTTTGGAAAATACATCAGATTTGGCTGAACTGTTTAATCGACATTTTAAATGCTTTCTTCCATTTCTATTACAGGTGCATTATAGAACATAGGTCCAGGAGTAGACCATTCAACCCCTCCAACCTGTTCTGTCACTCACAATTAAGTCAATTTTTTCGCAGCAAGTTGTTATAATCTGGAATGAATTGCCTTGAAAGGTGATAGGAAGCAATTTGATAGCAACCTTCAAAAGAAAATTCAACAGATACTTTAAGATAATACATTTGCAGGGCTACCAAGGAAGAACAGAAGAATGGGACTAATTGGCTCCTTCAAAGAGATGGCACAGGTATTATGGGCTGAAGGGCCTCCTTTTGTTCTGTATCATTCCATAATTAAGTTTAAGTTTATTTATCAGTGTCATAAGTAGGCTTACATTAACAGTGCAATGAAGTTACTGTGAAAATGCCCTAGTCGCTTAATTTTAAAACTTGAAACCAGGTATTTGCAACAAGACTCAAAGAGCACAGTGCTAACCACTGTGCCACCGTGCCACCCATAATTCTATGAATCAGATCCTGGCTGATCTGTACCTTGGCTCTATCTACCTGCCTTTGTTCTATATTGCTTAGTAACTTGGTCTAATAAAGATCTACTGATCCCAGCATTGACATTTTCAGTTAACCACCCCCCCCCCCCCACCCCTTTCCCTGAATAACCTTTTGGGGAGAGCAATCCAGATTTTCAGTGCCCTTTTTGTTTCAAAGGTGTTATCTGATGTCACCCATGAACGGTCCAGTTTTAGCTTTAAAGTTATACTGGCTTGTTCTGGACTCTCCCAGCCTGAGGTAATAATTTTTCTCTATTTACACGATCAGAATCCTTTAATTGTCTTAAAAACCTCATTTAGATCACCTCTTGATCTTCAATAGTCAAGAGAATAAAATGCAACCTGTCCTCATAATTTAACTATTATGGCATAGACATAGAAAATAAAATTTATTTGTTTGTCACAAGTAGGCTTACATTAACACTGCAAAGAAGTTACTATGAAAATCCCCTAGTTGCCACACTACGGTGCCTGTTCGGGTACACTGAGGGAGAATTTAGCATGGCCAAAGCACCTAACCAGCACATCTTTCGGACTGTGGGAGGAAACTGGAGCACCTGGAGAAAACCCACGCAGACACGGGGAGAACGTGCAAACTCCACACAGACAGTGACCCAAGCTGAGAATCGAATCGGGATCCCTGGCGCTTTGAGGCACTATGCCACTGTACCGCTCACTTTAACCAAAGCTTTAAACCATAGTACAACTTCCACTGCTTTGCATTCCACTCTATCTCAAGGCCGTCATTCCATTAGCCTTTCAAGTAAATGTATCCATCCACTAGTTTTTACACTGATTCTTAAATTTTTTTACTCCACCACAGAGAAGTCTTTTCACCAATTTTAAGATACCCTGATCTATCTTTCCTGGTTCTAAATTGGAGGACTGGATAAAAGAAGGACAGCATCAGGAAGAGGGTGACGGTTAAGTGGGGGGAGGGGAGGGGGTGGTGGTGAAGGCACCAACTGAAAATTTCAATGCTGGGATTGGTAGATTTTCCTTAGCCAAGGATACTAAGTAATATAGGATCAAGGCAGGCAGAGCTAAGATACAGATTAGCCAGGATCTAATTCATAAAATTATGGAATGATGCAGAACAGAAGGAGGCCATTCAGCCCATTATATCTGTGCTGGCTCTTTGAAGGAGCCAATTCATCCCACCCTTGATAACCTTGCAAATTTGTTACCTTAAAGTATCTGTCAAATTTCCTTTTTGAAGTTTGCTATTCAATCGCTTCCTACCACCTTTCCAGACAATACATCTCGGATTGTAACAACTCGCTTTGTAAAAAAATGTCTTGTTCATGAGTGACAGAACAGGTTGGAGGGGTTGAATGGCCTACTCCTGTACCTATGTTCCTATAATGCACTTGTGATAGTGGGAATAGAAGAAAGCATTTAAAATATGATATTGTAAAACTGGGTGACAAGATGGCAGAGGGACCTATTCTGGAGCAAGTCATTCAAGGAGACTTGATGGGCTGAGTGGCCTAATTCTGCTCCTATGTCTTATGGTCTTATGGAGACAGATAAGAGGTGATATTGGACGAGAGAATGAAACTCAGTGGACCACATGATCAGGATCGACAGTCACAGCTAAATGTTAACTGAGAGCAAAAGTAAGCCAGAGGCAATATCGGAGAGATTAAGGTGGTATTAACTGGAGAAATAAATGAAAGACGTGGGGCCAAGAACTAATTTCCTCTCTGGAGCCACTCACATTCTCAGCAATGAAATGAAACTGGCCAGAGATCACCACTCCCTCTGCCAGCACCACTCTTTAACAAAAGCCAACAAAGAGTTAAACGTATCAAATCTAAAAATGTTCGTATTCCCACTGAAACCCAGTCCCATCTGCAGCTCCAAAGTTAATTTAACAAAGAATGAATTCTGGCCCACTCCCAGGACCTCCATAATTAATCATACTTGCTCCTTTTATTTCATTACCACATTGTGAGCAGTGTAATATTGTGTGTACACCTTCCAATATATATTTATTTTCTTACTAAATGCCTTGTCCCTTCATTATCTTGTGACAATCATATTTCATTTCTTATTTAATGAATAACCCAATGGTGATTGTCTTAAACTAAATAATAGATGCTTTTATTATATTAATAAATGTATGCATGTGTCCTATAATGCCCCATTGTTTTATCAACACATTGCAATCATTCTATTCAACTTTATTTTTCATCATATTAGTTTTATTAAATAGAATCCCTACAGTGCAGAAGAGGACATTCAGCCCACTGAGTCTGAACCCAATCTCTGAAAGGGTATCTTGCCCAGGCCCTCTCCTCCACCCTATCACTGTAACCCCACATGTTTACCATGGCTAATCCCATCTAACCGAGACACCTTGGGACACTAAGAGCCCGATTTTACCATCAGGTTGTGCCCATTTTCGGGCGCAAAATCTTGGTAAAGTTGGGCGTGAGGTGAGTAGCGTGATCTGTGCCCACCTCCGCGCTGGTTCCCCCTTTACCAAAGCCCGAAAATGGCCACAATCGGGAACCCGCCCGAAACATTTTCATGCATTTAAATTGACTTAATGGACTGCACGTCCAACCTTACAGGCACTTCCCCCTTTACCACCACGTTCGCCCATCTAGAATCGGCACGAAACAGACATGCTCCGCAAAGATCAGATTCAGGCGCTCCAGCTAATGAGGAGGGAAGTGCCGAGCATCCGATGGCTCTCTGCTTGAGATCGGTGGTGGGGGGGTACGGGAACTGGGGGCAGGAGGGTCCGCTGCCACTCTGCGTGTGATCAGTAGGCGGGAAAGGGGGAGGGGCCCGTGATCGATCTGGGTGGTGGGGGAGGGGATAAGGGGGTCAGTAAAGTTGTGGGGGTGGTGCAATGTCTGTGGGGACCGGGGGGGGGGCATTATCCGGCCCGGGAGCAATGTGGCAAGGGAGTGTTACTCTATCATTTTTTTTCTGTGCATGCCCAGTTGGAGGTGCCGATCGGAGCTGCAGAGTTTCGGGTGCATTAAGCCCCGCCCACAGGCTTCTGCAGTGCGATTTGGAATCGCTGATATTTTTTCAGGTAGAGTGCGTATGGGGGCGCTGGAGAACGGGTCTAAAAGTCGGATCTGAAACACTCCCAGATTCAAGTCCATTACTTCCCAGTACTTAGAATCAGAATGGTAAAATAGGGCCCTAAGGGGCAATTTGGCATGGCCAAGTCACCTAATCTGAACATCTTTGGACTTAACTTTTACCTTCATTATATTTTTCTATTTAGCTGAAACTCTCATAAGTAGTAAATATATAATATTGCTGAAATGTGAAACATGTACAGGGAGTCTTCACTCAGAGTTATAGTTGCATTGCTGAATATTGTGACTTTAAGTTGCATGTGTTCTCATAGGAATCAGTGTTAAAACCAGTTCGCTTCCTTCAGACATTTATTTCCTGGAAAACCAATGTGCAAGTTGAAATACTGCACCCTATGTCTGAGTACCATGCAGAAATAACTTGCAAAATGAAATAAATTATTAAGTATTCAAGAAATACAATACATGATATAATTTTAAAAAATTACACCCATACCAGTTAATGTAGACTCCATCTAGTGGTAGAAGTTTGTCAGTGCCAGAGAACTGGAAGGAGCAGAAGTTCCAATTTCTTGCAGAAGTCCTAATATGTTTATATTAGATACAAATAAAGAGTTATGGTTTTAACAAACTACAGTCCTGAGCAGCTTACTTCAGGAGAATAAACAGGCCCTGAGAACTCCACTTAGACCTCGAACACACGACAAAAGAGAAGCGGGTGGGAGGGCAACAGTAGGGTGGAAGTAGGTCGGCGAGCAACATTGTTGGTTGTGGGAGGGGAAGGACTGGGGTAGCAGGATGGAAAGCAATGCCAGGATGCAAGGGCAGCAGTGGGGTGGGGGTGGGGGAAGGGGGAGGGGGGGGGGTGGGTGAGTGGTGTGGTGTCTGAAGAAAGAATGGCTATTTAATCAGATGAATATGGTGAAAGAAAAGTTGAACAGAATTAGTGTAATGTGTTGAAAACATGATGTGGCATTATAGGACACATACATACATTTATTAATACAATAGAGTTTTTTTTCAAAGTTTATTTGTTAGTGCCACAAGTAGGCTTACATTAACATTGCAATGAAGTTACTGAGAAAATCCTCTAGTCGCCACACTCCGGTGCCTGTTCGGGTACACTGAGGGAGGATTTAGCACGGACAACCCACCCAACCAGCACATCTTTCGGACTGTGGGAGGAAACCGCAGCATCCGGAGGAAAGCCACGCAGACACAGGGAGAACATGCAGACTCCGCACTGACCCAAGCTGGGAATCAAACCCAGGTCCCTGGCACTGTGAGGCAGCAGTGCTAACCACTGTGCCACCTTGCTGCCCCAGAAGCAGCTATCAGAAGCAGCTGCTATTTAGTTTAAGACAATCACCAGATGGGGTGTTGAAGAGGTACTGAAGATGAGAGTGGAAGCAATGCGGAAAAGGTTTTGTGAACAGGTAGACCACAGAAGAGGAAGTCTGTGGCAAATAAATTCAAAGTGCAATTGGCACCATTAAATGTATATACTGACACTACTTCATTAATGAACTTAAAGTTGAAGGAGAAAATCTTACAGAAAACCATATTTTACATCGTCAAACATATTTACATATTGGACTAATTGGCACCACTCATAACGGGCCAACAATGCAGAGGGGCACCCCCGGATGGATATTCGATCGGGTCCCCCCCTGTACAGCTGAGAGACTCACGAATTTCAGAAACTGCGGGAGATCCCTAATCTGCCTAGCAACAGCCTGTAGCTGCATTTTAAACTGGTCAAGGACGATCAAGACCCCTATGAAACGAGCCATAGAGTGGGTTATCAAAACCAAGCTATCACTGAAACATTACTAATTCGGCCAAGGCAGACATAAAAATCTGATAAACCAAGATATAAGAATAAAAGGTTAGAATGAAGTACTCCAGACATCCAACAAGACAGGATAACATTAACACTCAATCTCACAAGCAGGAAACACAGACACGGGACAATAGGATCAAATTCAAATAAGGGGACACATAGAGATGATAATGGGAAACGCATTTAGACACCGGGGCAGGACCAAGTAATCCCATTAACACGAACACACACCATACAAATGCAAATTGACAAGCCTCCCAGAGAACTTCCTGACCTGACAGACCACTTTATACATATTGTAAAAAGATGCATAATCAAATGTTCCCGCTCAAATTTGGAGCCCTATAAAGATCCAGGGCTGATGTAATCCAATTGAGATCAACGTGGCCAAGCCACTGTTTCTGAGCTGGCTACGGGGGTCTCCCTAGGATCCTAGTAAATTGTACAATAAAGACACGCTTTGAACCTTGATTTGCGACTCGGCTTCTATTCTGTGCTGGTAAGGGATTTTTCCCTACAACAAAATGGCGTAGTCAGCAGGATTTGATATCTGACTTCTGACTGATAACCACAGTTTGAAAGTCGGGATCAAATTTAAACGAATCTGATACAAATCCAGAACAGTCAGAGGCGAGTGCAGGTCTCCGTTCAAAGTGAGGTACCTTTAAGGGTTAGGGTTTGTCTGTTTTGAGTATTGTTGTCTTGTAGAACTGTATAATCTTGCCTAAGTTTTAAATTGAAACAGAAGTCCGCACTAAAGAGGTACAGGTCAGAACAACCGCGTGGAAGAAGGTAAGTAACTGTTAACTTTAATAGGAGTAAAAGACCAAAGGTAAAGATAACAGGTTTTGGGCTATTTGATAACAAAGAATTAAGACTAATATAAAGATAAGTACCGCATGCAGAACTAATTGGTGTAACTAACCCAGGATTGTAAATGAAACCGCTGTCTGTGCCAAGGCAATAGGACAAGGGAGTGCTTGACTCAAGGTGCCCTACCCTAAACTGGACGTTAAGAGGAGAAATCTCCCACGCTAAGGTTGGGTTTTGAAGCGGGCGCTAAGAGAGACAGGCACTCAGGGTGCAAGGCACGGACAGTGTAAATCGGGTAACAACACTGACTCTGAAGGGACGAACAACCTCAGAGTCGATACAGTTACTAACTATAACAGGGGCTTTGATAACAGAGTACAGGTGTGTAAGTGTTGAGGAAAAGTGGACCCGATCCATCCTGACCAAGAGACACGACGACGGAGGATCCATTAGGGACCCGGGCGGAGTTTGATAACCTTGTTCGTCTGTAGGGAACACCACAGCCCATAGCAGGATACCCGGTTTTGGGGGGTAACGGATCAACCCTGCTAGTGGGGGTGGTGGCCGAGCGGGAGGCGTTGTACTTAGAGGGGCTGGGAACAGGGGCGGACAAACCCACTAAACAACCAGCACACATCCCAATAAGACAACACAAAATAGTCCAAGCGTGAGGTGTCAGGAATAGTTGGGGGAGCCCAGGGGAAAGAGACCCACTGGAACCTCACTACGAGAACCTACAGCAATACAGACGGTGCTGGGGCAGTATCAGTGACAGGAGATAAGGGAGAGAGTTGAGGCACTTTTACTGTAGCAGCCAGCATACGGGGGTTGCAGGACTGCTAGACAGAAAAATGGCAGACCACGTTGTTAAGGGAGAAACTGCAGTAGCTCTCATTTTGAAGTATCTGTTAGCCAGAGAAGCGATTGTTGCAAAGATGAAACGGAACGGGTGGAACGCATCACAAACTTTAGAAGATCAAAGAAAGTGGGTAGACGGAGTTAAACGGGACAAAACAAAAGTAATGGGAGTAATATTAGTGACCCAGTTAGCTGGACTAATTGAGGAAGTAAATGCCTCTATGGAGGAGAGACACAAAGAGACAGAGCAAATTAAAGTATTACAGGAGAGAGTGAGGGAATTAGAATACAGAAACCACACTGCGGAGATAACGCAGAGATCAGAGGAAACGGACCCTCGGCGCCCATACGAGTCAGTGCAGAAACATACAGCCACTCCAGCATCAGAAGAAAACGTAGAAAATTATAATCTAGCGCCAGTCACGAGAGGAGGGACGTTAGCACAACCAAAGGCAACCTATAAGCCTTTTACGCCAGGGGAAAGGCAGCAGATGGATAGGAGAGATCTTAGTTTTTGTATTTCAGTGTGTTTGTGAGATCTGGTAGCTTGTCGAATGTAGGTGGTTGTTGTAGTAATTAGATTGAGAGCAGGGAGCTCTTTGTTCCTGTGGAATGTTTGCTACAGGCAGTAGGTGCAGTACATTGCACCTTGGTTTAGCCTCAGGGGGGCTGGGAGAGTGTTAAAACTGTAAAGATTCAAGTGATAGGATTTCTTGAATTTACTTCTGCTTTGAGTCAATTACAGTTTGGAAAAAAGAAGAATAAAAGCGATTGTCTTAATCAATGTTCAGTATTCTCTTTGAATGTTTTACACTCATCCCAGTCTGAAATGATAAGTTTGAATGAAAAAGGATGTACTGTGGAATGACTTTTGGAAGCTTCCATGTGTGTGTCTGTGTGTGTTTAAACAAAGTGGTTGCGTGGATGCTTTGTTGTTGTTTGTTTTAATGTTAAGAAAGGATTTAAACCTTGGAAGGAAGCATGTGCTCTTTCCTTTGTCTTGAAGTAGAAATTATAAGAGTTAGTTGAGGAGTTAAGAGAAGAAAATAAGTTATTTTGTGGAAAGGTAGAAAAGCAGGAACAAAAGACTGAGGTCTATGAATTAGTTTAAAGTATATCAAGTCAGTGAAATACAGTATTAATCGCAGAATATCGCGATTTGCGAACGTCAGATAGTTTAGTATTCTGAACTAGTTAAAATTATGTACTGCCGTCAGAATTTCATGAGCCATCAAGGTTCAAGGTTTGCCAAATATAAAAGCACTGCAAAGCTTAAAACCTAGCCAGTTAAGAAACCAAAATGTTCCTAATCAAATAACTGGTATGTATTGTACCTGCTTTGATTTTGATTCGGCGCCTGTTACTTTTCCTAGAGTGCGGGGGTTTCGATCTGGAGCTCAGTTTAAAAAAAGAAACGGCTTAAATTAAAAGGGTTTGGATATCACGGGTACGATGTGTAAAGTGGTATGATACAACTGCCGCTTGATTATTTTTATTATACAGTATAGCACTGCCATATAGACACAAGAATAACATCAAATCCTGAAAAGCCTTAACCAACTTTGTATGATATATTCATATACTATATTGAATATTGATAAAGACATAATTATTTTGTGAAGTACTGTGGTGCGGCACTTGCACGCAAACAAATGATCAAATTAGAGATAGTGTAGGAGTACATCATATAAAGATCGGAGCTGTATGGCATGTGATTTTAATGGGGAAAGCGATGTCTTTTGATAAGATTACAGACAAATGAATGGATGCCCAATTGCAGCCAAAAAAGGCCAGTACAAAGTGTTATTTAATTCACACTAAGCTTGCTATGGATGGGGGATGCCAATTCCAAGTTGATTCGGACCAGGGAACACATTTCACAGGAAAGGTTCTGAAAAACATTTGCCAACTATTAGGAATAAAACAAAAATTTCACATCCCCTATCACCCACAAAGTTCCGGGATGGTGGAGAGGATGAATCGGACTCTAAAAATAACAATGGCAAAAGCAATGCAATCCTCAGGTAGAAATTGGACAGAAGTCCTACCTGCAGTTCTGATGAGGCTTAGGGCGACCACAAATCGAACTACTGGCTTGACTCCATACGAGCTGATGACCGGGCGAGCAATGCACTTACCCGAAAACATTATTACAGGCTGGACAGATGTGGGTCCGATAAAAGATAGGATCCGACAATACATCCGAGACCTTAGCACCCAATTGAAGGGGATGCGCCGGTCCGTAATTTCTAATCAGGCACAGGTCGACGCAGAGGGGGACTCAGAAATATTACCAGAAGTCCCAAAAGCCGGGAGCCGGGTATTAACAAAAGTGCTTCCTGCAAAACCAGGATTTGCCCCAAGATGGCACGGACCTTACGAGGTCATTATTAGCGGAGATACCTGTGCCTGTATAGATATAAGAGGACAGGGGGTCTGGAAACACTGGACCCAATTAAAACTATATGAGGACAAATAAACTAAAAAAAAATACCGTTTTGCTCATTCAACTTCCACAGGAACCAGGACCAGATCCACTATCAAGACGTCGGAACCAACTACCTTTAATTTGATTGCCTGTTTATTTTTTGTATATACTGTAATTGTAAAATACTGTTGAAAAAAAAAAGAGCGATATGGGAACAGGGACATATCTGATAATAACCCTGACCATTGTAAATACACTCCAGCATACGAGGGTTAGGGGAGCAGAACCACCAATCATGGAAGGAAACCTATTCCTGAGAACACACATCCAGATCTATGGGAATAGGACCGCTTGTTACCCCTCAGCGCGATCAGTAAACTCCCTATTCATAGCAACACCAGGGTGGCTCCCACAAGAGTTATTCACTATTGACACATCGGGGGCACCCTGCAAAGAACATATTGGGTACTTTAAGCAAGGGATACAAGGAAGGTGTGTAGAGCTCACTGAGCCGGGAATTCTAAGGGGGACGGGACCCCAACCGGAGGAGACACATGGGAACTACCCACAATGTTTTAAGGGAGAGGGATGGGGGTGCGTGCATGCCTTTGTCCCTAAAAATGATTCGTGCGCTGAGGCACATTGTGCTCTCCAGGAGTGCCGGGTCCGGGAAGGACACTTCACCTGTGACTGCAAGCAACAGAAATGCATTGCAGTCACCGCGGGTAGGCAGCTTATGTGTGGCAAGTGCAACGGCACCCACGTAAGCTCAGCCTCAGGGACATATCCATTTGATTCTCACCAAGAAGTACAATCAAGTGGACAGTCCAGGGGGAGGGAAGGTCCCACAAGATGGGGCCATGCGGTCAAACGACCCCGGGGAAATGCATGTTATCGGGTTAAAGACGGGTACGTGTTTTTATTTAAAAATGTATACATGACGGCCACAGACAGGCCTCCAAGGTTCTTTTCCGTAGGGACAATCAGACCTCTCACGGTTCCATGCCCAAGTGAGGGGCATGTCCAGAAACGCATAGTGACCAGGGCCATCAGCGCAGAATTTTGCTCCGACTGGCAGGCCCCTGTCACACTAGGGTCTTCTTTAGGATATGGATTTCTGGGGACACTATCCCTGGGAGGCGCCGCAGGGGTGATCAGTGCCAGTAATAGGAACTTCTTCATATGTGGACTGACCATTTTAGGAAACAACACCCTACAAGCATTAGGCGCAATTGACCAAGAACTCGCAGAACTCAGACTATACACACAACAAACGAGATATGCGGTGGACTATCAGCTAGCCAGACAAGGGGGGGTATGCACCATCATCAAGGAAAAATGCATCACATACGTACACGACGAGACACTAAACATAACAGCAGCCATGTCCGGGATACAAAAGCAATTGGATAACTTTAAACAGGGGTTAACAGGGACTGATGGGTGGTTAGGATGGCTGTTTAACACAGTTTGGGGAGCATATATTATGAAGGGATTAATCCTAGTAGTAGCCATCCTGTTCACACTCTGCCTTGGCCTAACCTGTATTAAAGTGATATGTGCAAATATTACATCAAGAATGCTACCCACTGCCAGTATCCAGATGCAAGAACTTAACAACGATACAGAAGAAGAGGAGCAACGACAAGGACAACAGCTGTACAAATCACTGTTCCTCTGAAGGTCGTCCATGGGGGGTCAGCCATGAATGGCACCCCCTGGACGAGAGGAGGGACTGAAGGAGAAAATCTTACAGAAAACCATATTTTACATCGTCAAACATATTTACATATTGGACTAATTGGCACCACTCATAACGGGCCAACAATGCAGAGGGGCACCCCCGGATGGATATTCGATCGGGTCCCCCCCTGTACAGCTGAGAGACTCACGAATTTCAGAAACTGCGGGAGATCCCTAATCTGCCTAGCAACAGCCTGTAGCTGCATTTTAAACTGGTCAAGGACGATCAAGACCCCTATGAAACGAGCCATAGAGTGGGTTATCAAAACCAAGCTATCACTGAAACATTACTAATTCGGCCAAGGCAGACATAAAAATCTGATAAACCAAGATATAAGAATAAAAGGTTAGAATGAAGTACTCCAGACATCCAACAAGACAGGATAACATTAACACTCAATCTCACAAGCAGGAAACACAGACACGGGACAATAGGATCAAATTCAAATAAGGGGACACATAGAGATGATAATGGGAAACGCATTTAGACACCGGGGCAGGACCAAGTAATCCCATTAACACGAACACACACCATACAAATGCAAATTGACAAGCCTCCCAGAGAACTTCCTGACCTGACAGACCACTTTATACATATTGTAAAAAGATGCATAATCAAATGTTCCCGCTCAAATTTGGAGCCCTATAAAGATCCAGGGCTGATGTAATCCAATTGAGATCAACGTGGCCAAGCCACTGTTTCTGAGCTGGCTACGGGGGTCTCCCTAGGATCCTAGTAAATTGTACAATAAAGACACGCTTTGAACCTTGATTTGCGACTCGGCTTCTATTCTGTGCTGGTAAGGGATTTTTCCCTACAACAAAGTGAAGCAACATTAAGTGAGCCAACATTAAGCGAGGACCTACTGTAGCTCATCAGGACAAATGCAAGAATACCAAATTTCAAATGAAGCGAAAAATCCAATAGTGATTGGTTGGCGAATTGACTCTGATTGGCTGAGGCAATGCCTTGGTGAAATGAACAGACGGCTACAAGCTCTGCAGGCTCCTGGCTAATCTAAAAAGGCACAAAACACAAACATATTTCTTTTATTTGCAGAGAACGGGTCTCTGCAGCTGAACGTTGGTGTTAGCAAGTATAAATGAGCCCTGTTCTCAGTTTGATTATTTATCTTAAATTGGTTGTTTGTGGAACTATTAGCACATAAATATGGGACATTTTTCATCCCATTAATCAATTCTCAAGGATTCCTGTGAGTAACATGATGAGAAAGTATGGATCTCTGTTGACCTATCCACCTATCCGTAGAAATAAATAAATGGCAGCTCTATTTTTGTATCAAACACAGTTGTTACCAGGTTAGATACAATCCCTGGGAATGTGTTGCTATTTGCAGGGGTTTCTTAAAATTATGTCAGTGCTTTAGGAGGTTTCCTAGGAATGTGTTGGTAGCTTTCAGAGCTTCTTCAGAATGGGTTGCTGTTTGCAGGACTCCTAGGAGAGTGCAAATATTTATCGGGGGTCCCTACTATTTGCAGGGGATGTCAGAGAAGGTTTTAGTGTTTGTAGAGAATCCTTGAGAATGTGCCAATATTTACAGGGTGTTCCCAAAAGGGTGTCCCCAAAAGGGTGTCAGAAATTGTACAGGTTCAAAGTGTGCACCATGGTTTGAAGGAGGCCCCAATGAGCGTGTCAGAATGTGTATAAAGTCCAAAAGATGTTTCAGTTTTTGTTGGTGATCGCCAGGATTGGGTTAATGTTGGTGGGGGATGGCTAAGTGTGTGTTAATGTCATAGAGTCATAAAGTCATGGAGTCAGAGTAATACAGTACAGAAGAGACCCTTTGGTCTTTTGAGTCTGCTCTGTCAAAACTACACCACATCTCCACTAATCCATTTCCAGCACTTGGTCCATAACCTTGGATGTTATGACATTTCAAGTGCTCATCCACATACTTTATTAAAGTGAGGTTTCCAGCCTCTACTACCATCCCGGGCAGTGCATTCCAGATTCTAACCACCCTCTGGATGAAAATACATTTCCTCAAAACCCCTCTAAACCTCCTGCCCCTCATCTTAAAATGATGTCCCCTCAGCTTAGGGGAACAGTTGCTTTCTGCTTATCCTGTCCATAACTCTCATAATCTCGATCAGGTCCCTCCTCAGCCTTCTCTGCTCTACGAAAAACAACCCAAGCCTACCCAGCCTCTCTTCATAGTTGAAATGCTTCATCCCAGCAATATCCTGGCGAATCTCCTCTGCACCCTCTCCAGTGCAATCACATCCTTCCTATAGTGAGGCAACCAGAACTGCACACAGTACTCCAGTTGTGACCTACCCAATGTTTTGTACAGCTCCAGCATAACCTCCCATAAGTGTCCCATATGCCTTTTTAACTACCCTATTAACCTGTCCTGCTGCATTTAAGGATCTGTGGACAAGAACCCCAAGATCCCTCTGTCCCTTTGATCTTCCTAGCATCCTGCCATTCATTGAGTACTCCCTTAACTAGTTACTCCTTCCAAAGTGCATCACCTCACTTTTCAGGGTTAAGTTCCATCTGCCACTGATCTGCCCATCTAACCAACCCGTCTATATCTTCCTGCAGCCTAACACATTCTTCCTCACTATTAACCACCCTGCCAATCTTTGTGTCTTCCCCAAACTTACTTATCACTACCCACCCACCCCCCCATCATTCTCATCTACATTGTTTACGAGCAATGAGGGACCTGCACAGTGGCACAGTGGTTAGCACTGCTGCCTCACAGCGCCAGGGACCCGGGTTCAATTCCTGGCTTGGGTCACTGTCTGTGTGGAGTTTGCACGTTCTCCCTGTATCTGCATGGGTTTCCTCCCACAGTCGGAAAGATATGCTGGTTAGGTTGGATTGGCCCGAACAGGCGCCGGAGTGTAGCGACTAGGGAAATTTCACAGTCACTTCATTGCAGTGTTAATGTCAGCCTTACTTGTGACTAATAAATAAACTTTACCTTTACTTTTAACAGTGATCCCTATCGCCTGAAGACCCTATATCCCGGGATGTTGAGTTGACATTCCTGCCTCAAACATGTAATGGCAACAATATTACAATTCCACGTGTCCCTTAACTCCTCAGTCTTACCTATAATACTCCTAGCATTTAAATAGAGGCCATCCAGCCTTGCCTTACTCCCTTGGAACTCAACATGGCTGAGGTATCTCTGTCTTGGTTTTTTTACTATTGTACGCTGCGTCCCTCTTGTACTAACTTTCTGTGACACTTAAGTTTGAAAACAATCAAGGTTCTGGGAATGTCATGTCATTGTAACTATTTGCCTCTGAACATTTGGAGTTTGACTCGGTGCCAGTGGGGAACTTTTTAAAGCCTGTTCTTTTCTCTCTGTCTTGCCGTTGATTATAATTCTGACTGTGGAGCAGGTAAACATTTCAGCAAATGAAATAAAAGATTCCGCTCCAGCCTTGTTAGCACAGCGCCTTGAATAATTTGCATCCAGATCGGCTCATAAATATTTGTCTCATTAAATAAGTGTGGGAACGTGCCTCCCATTGTTCCGCTTGATTCTGCGGGGTTCAGAACGTCGCTTGATAACATGAGACAATAGTCCTTTGCCAAGTCACAGTCTAATCCATTTTCTTCCAGTCTGTGGAACTGATTAGTTTGCAGGACAAATTAAAAGATATAATTCCCAATCCTGAGCTGAGTGTTAGCCCAGCGGGGTTATTTGACTGGAATCTGTAAGACCTGCCAGTTGTCTTACTCCTTTTTGTTCACTGCTTTTGCCAAATGAAAAATGAGAGAAAGTCGCAAAGCCCCCGAGGCACTTATGGATGAGAAAGGCTACTTGGCCCGTCTTCAGTGATTGTACTTTCTCTCGGTTGCTGCTTCCAGGATATTTGGAAGTTTATTCCACTTCACTGTGCAATGAAATACTTCCTAATATCAGCTCCCGGAATTATCTTTTTATTGGTTTGAACCTGTGTCCCATGTGTTGTTCCAATCTGTTAATTTAAAATTAATTTCTAATTGGCCTCTTCTATTTACAAAACTACCTCAAGAAGCTACTTAAGAGGGAAATCAGGAGGGCTAAAAGAAGACATGAGGTTGCTTTGGCAGACAGAGTGAAGGAAAATCCAAAGAGCTTCTATAGGTATGATAGGAGCAAAAGGATAGTGAGGGATAAAATTGGTCCTCTTGAAGACCAGAGTGGTAGACTGTGTGTGGAACCAAAAGAGATGGGGGAGATACTAAATGGTTATTTTGCATCTGTATGTACTGAGGAAATGGGCATGGAGTCTACGGAAATAGGGCAAACAGGTAGGGAGGTCATGGAACCTTTACAGATTAAAGGGGAGGAGGTGCTCGCTGTCTTGAGGCAAATCAGAGTGGACAAATCCCCAGGACCGGACAGGGTATTCCCACGGACCTTGAGGGAAGCTAGTGTTGAACTTGCAGGGGCCCTGGCAGACATATTTAAAATGTCAGTATTCATGGGGGAGGTGCCAGATGATTGGAGGGTGGCTCATGTTGTTCCGTTGTTTGAAAAAAGGTTCCAAAAGAAATCTGGGAAATTATAGTCCAGTAAGTTTGACGTCGGTGGTGGGCAAGTTATTGGAAGGTGCGATAAGGGATAGGATCTACAAATATTTGGATAGACAGGGACTTATTAGGGAGAGTCAACATGGCTTTGTGCGTGGTAGGTCATGTTTGACCAATCTATTAGGGTTTTTCGAGGAGGTTACCAGGAAAGTGGATGAAGGGAAGGCGGTGGATGTTGCCTACCTGGATTTCAGCAAGGCCTTTGACAAGGTCCCTCATGGGAGGTTAGTTAGGAAGGTTCAGTCGCTAGATATACATGGGGAGGTAGTAAATTGGATTAGACACTGGCTCAATGGAAGAAGCCAGAGAGTGGTTGTGGAGGATTGCTTCTCTGAGTGGAGGCCTGTGACTAGTGGTGTGCCGCAGGGATCGATGTTGGGTCCATTGTTGTTTGTCATCTATATCAATGATCTGGATGATAATGTGGTAAATTAGATCAGCAAGTTTGCTGATGATACAAAGATTGGAGGTGTAGTGGACAGTGAGGAAGGTTTTCAAAGCTTGCAGAGGGATTTGGACCAACTAGAAAAATGGGCTGAAAAAAGGCAAATGGAATTTAACGCGGACAAGTGTGAGATACTGCACTTTGGAAGGACAAACCAAAGTAGAACGTACAAGATAAATGGTAGGACTCTGAAGAGTGCAGTTGAACAGAGGGATCTGGGAATACAGGTACAGAGTTCCCTAAAAGTGACATCACAGGTGGATAGGGTCGTAAAGAGTGCCTTTGGTACATTGGCCTTTATAAATCGGAGTATCGAGTATAAAAGTTGGAATGTTATGTTAAGGTTATATAAGGCATTGGTGAGGCCGAATTTAGAGTATTGTGTACAGTTTTGGTCACCTGGTTACAGGAATGATGTAAATAAGGTTGAAAGAGTGCAGAGAAGGTTCACAAGGATGTTGCCGGGACTTGAGTTACAGAGAGAGATTGAATAGGTTGGGACTTTATTCCCTGGAGCGTAGAAGAATGAGGGGAGATTTGATAGAGGTGTATAAGATTTTGATGGGTATAGATAGAGTGAATGCAAGCAGGCTTTTTCCGCTGAGGCTAGGGGAGAAAAAAACCAGAGGGCATGGGTTAAGGGTGAAAGGAGAAAAGTTTAAAGGGAATATTAGGGGGGGCTTCTTCACGCAGAGAGTGGTGGGGGTGTGGAATGAGCTGCCGGATAAAGTGGTAAATGCTTTTAACATTTAAGAAAAACTTGGACGGGTTCATGGATGAGAGGGATATGGTCCAAGTGCAGGTCAGTGGGACTAGGCACAAAAATGGTTTGGCACAGACAAGAAGGGCCAAAAGGCCTGTTTCTGAGCTGTAATTTTCTATGGTTTTCTATGGTTCTAAGATTACCTTGACTGAAAAGCCTAATCTTTTAATTATGTTTCAGGCCAGAATTGTGAGTCCAGAAATTTCTCGATGTCACAATCCTGCCTCCTACTTGGGAGTGCCAGCCACAAGATTTTCATCTCTCGGAGCTGGGAATGGCCTTAAGTCAGGCCTGCTGTCTCTTGGAGCCAGGCCTGAGGTGGAGACAGATGTGGCCAGGTTAAAAGGCCTGCCTCTGTTTGCAGAACATCGGACCAGTTCTGCAGATCAGTGTGAGCCTCCCCACCACCTCAAATCCTCATCCCAACTCCTTTGCCACCTCTCACTCCCTACTCCTCCCCCATCACCCCAACCATCCTTCAAAACCTCCCACTTACCCCCTCAAATCCCTTATTCCTCCTCAAATCCATTCCCGCTTATCCCCCTCAATTCCTCCAACCAACTCATCCTGTATTGCCTATAAACTTTTAATAACATTGGGAAGTCTAAATCTCATTAATCTGTCAAAATATATGACCAGTACTTAAAAACTTTGTACTCTTGAGAAGTTCATAAATATATCAAAATAAATAAGCATTATTTAAATAACCACCTACGAAATCCATTTCAGAACTTCATAAATTTGTCAAAATAAACATCCATTGTTCATCGTTCCCTGGAAGGCTGTGTAAACAAACCCCGCTGAGCTAAATCCATTTGGGTTTGGAAGGCAAAATACTTTCAAATTTACATTCCCCTGAACCACTGTGCAAACAAATCCTACTGAATAGAACTAAAACAGAATTTGAAGACAAGCAAAAGCTCAGACAGCTATCAAAGCTTTGAAACAAATAAACAGATGGCTGAGTTGAATTTCAAGTAAAGAATTAAATCAATGAAGACATAAAGAACAAAGAACAAAGAAAATTACTGCACAGGGACAGGTCCTTCGGCCCTGCACTGACCATGCTACCTGACTGAATTAAAACCCCCTACCTTTCCGAGGACCATATCCCTCTATTCCCATCCTATTCATGTATTTGTTCAGATGCCCCTTAAAACTCACTATCGTATCTGCTTCCACTCCCTCCCCCGGCAGCGAGTTCCAGGCACCCACCACCCTTTATGTAAAAAACTTGCCTCGTACATCTCCTTTAAACCTTGTCCCTCGCAGCTTAAACCTATGCCCCCTAGTAATTGACTCTTCCACCATATTGCGCAATCAGCTCTGGATCTCACACTGAGCTAGCCTTTTAACATTACACAATGCACAATGCAGAATAACACTTCATTAACACTTTATTGCATCCAAAGACATTTCAGCTTTCCTAATAATGTTCTTTCTCTTGAAAATCTGCTAATTGTCAGAATAGTAACCTGACAACCAGACTATGTAATGGTCCCTCACCTTTTCAGAATAAATCACTCATTTCAGTAAAAACAGATGCAACTTAGGCTACATCGTTTCACAATGACAAGTGATGTAGGTAATACTGTTAGCACTGACCTTCTAACAATTCCTCCAATTCATGGTTCATCCATAGTTCATGAAACATCTGCGTTGGTGTGATTTATGTGCCTCCCAAAGCCCACCTGCCCCCATTAAAATTGCAGAATTTCCATAGTGGCCACTTGCGATAGGGTTTAAATATTATAATCAGCCTCATGCCCTTTTTGGGCGCAAGGCTGATCGCACCGGATATCTGATGCCGGGAGGATCGCGAGAGGCGAGAAATCAGGCGTGAACCCAATTTTTTGGCTCTCTCGCCATCTTACCGGCTCACCTGCCCATCCACCGGCAGGGCGAGAAGGCAGAATCGTCCCCATAGGGTCTTGTGGTAATTGCAAGGACTGGCGACCCCCAGTTAGTATCACAAACTATAACGATTTATTTACAAGCAGATAAATACCCAGAGTACTTTCACGATGCTAACACCTCCAGCTCGAGGATCGACTCTGGCTGCAGAAGCCCGCACTCTGTACCAAGAGCCCCACACTTGTTCCCCATCGGGCCATCAGGTCACATGACCCTCTAGTACATGCCCCTTAAAGGGGCCAGCTACTACAGGTCTTTCATGCCCACCTGAGAGAGCAGATTAAATTAACATCTCACCCAAGGGACAATACCTTTGACAGCATTAGAGTGTCAGCCTTGGCAATATGTTACAAACCTCTGGAGTGGGACTTGAATCCACAGCTCTCTGATGATAGTGTTACTCATCAAGGTGAGACTGATATTGTGGAGGAATCTGGGACATCGCACCAGCAGAATTCTCTGCACTTCCTCAAGTTTTCCAACTGGATTGTTTATGTCCACAGGCAGACGGGCATCAGTTTAACATTCATCTCAAGCACTCAGCACTGTACTGAATACAGGTCTACATTATCTGCTCAAGTCTAAAGTGGGACTTGAACCTGTAACCTTCTGAATCAGAGATGAGTTCTATTGACTGAGTCAAACACAAAGTCGAATAACCTTGCAGTGTCAATGTTGGTTTGCTGGTAGTTTACTTGTCTGTGTGTCAGACGTTTGTGGGTTTGATCCCCACTCCACAGACTTGGGCACACTTATGTTCTTGGCATTTTGGATAGTAAGCTGTCTGCTCTTTCAGGTGGATGTACTAGATCCCATTGGACCGTTCAAAGAAAAGCAAGGGATAAATGCCTACATTTACCTCTGAATCCAACACCATCCAGTCATTTATCTCATTGCTGTTGATGTGAACTCTCAAAAGGTCAATGTTCCAGGAAGAAAATGATTCAAAGACTCTCTGAGGCTCTCCATGAAGCATGGCACTATTGACATTAGTGAAGGAGCTTGTTACCAACTGTTCAGAATGGAGGCAGCTTGTCCATTAAGCTGCCTTATCCTTCAAGTCCCAACACTTCAATGATAGGGCAGAGGAGGAAAGGAAACAAATCCAACAGTTCGTATCCCACTACCTTGTGGCACTTCCAGGCCCATGTGTCCAAAGAACTGAGGGCTAAGAATTGGCCAATTCAGTCACATGAAAGACCATGGTCGAAACTAATGACCTTGATTGGCAAAGGGGGAGTGTCCACGGAGGGGGCTGTGATGGGGACTTATCGGGATGGCCCTGAAGCTGGCAATCCTTGTTGCCATTGGGGGGCTACACTGCCAATGATGACATGGTGGGAAGGGTCGATGCCTGTTTGGGAGGCGGGGGGGGGGGGGGTGGGGGGGTGCACTGGGAGATGGGGGTGCTCGCGCAATAGTGCCTTGAGCAATCTTCAGCTGGCTTCCCTGGCGAGTTAGGGAACTCCTGTCCCATGAGCCCAAAGAATTGAGGTCCAAGAATTGGACTGTTCAGTCACATGAGAAGCCATGGCAGAAACCCATGACTCTGAGTAGACACCATCTGGAATTGAGGGAGAGTCGATGTTTGTGGGACCTTACTGGTTGCTGTGACACTTACATTGCAACAATGATTTACTTTCAAAGTATTTCATTATCTGTAGCGTTTTTCAGGATGTCCTGAAGTTCATTTATTAGTCCCAAGTAGGCATACATTAACACTATAATGAAGTTACTGGAAAAATCCCTTAGTTGCCACACTCCGGCGCCTGTTCGGGTACACTGAGGGAGAATTTAGCATGGCCAATGCACCCTAACCAGCACGTCTTTCGGTCTGTGGGAGTAAACTGGAGGAAGCTTACGCAGATATGTGGGGAATGTGCAGACTCTGCACAGACTGTGACCCAAGCCGGGAATCAAACCCGGGTCCCTGGCGCTGTGAGGCAGCAGTGCTAACCCACTGTGCTGCCGTGCTGCCCATATATATATTATATAGCACAAGCTCTTACTCGCTCTGCTTTTGAGCACCAATTAGAAACTTGTCTTCTCAAAGATTCTCCTTAATGTTATTTTTCTCTTCCATTGGGACTGACAGTAATTGCCATCCTTATTGATGCCCCTTATTTAATACCATATGGATGTGTCATCAAAATAGATATCAAATTTTTAAATGGGAAGATTTCGCACAGCAAGTTTCCATTCAGCATTTGTCAGTTTTTAATATTTATCCCCTGAAGCACAATGCGACAATTCTATGAAGTATCATTTTCACTTGTCAGAAAAATTATTATCAATCCAAAGGTTTTGACTTCTTTCAAAGCACAAAGGTTTTTGAAAATTAATACGATCACCAGTTAAATGTTGTGAGTTGATAGATCTATATCTGGGCCAACAAAGGATCAGAAAAGAATCTGCAGTACCACTGGCCTATCCTTAAAGCTAATATCACATTGCTACATATCTGTTAATGTTATAACTGGACGGGAAAATCCCAGAATGGAATCCTGGCTCAAAGAACTGTAACTTTTACTTTTTTTTTAGAAAACATGGGGGAACAGAGTCACAGGATTGCTAATAGCAAGAGACAAATCATTTATTAAACATGGGTAGTTTGATTATAATACAACACTCCTTCACTCCCCCCTTAGCTTAACAAATGTATTTTCAAGGATAAAACCGCACTCTGAACCAAATGGCCAATTTCTCTCATCCGATCTTCCATGGATTTCTCCTCAAATTCCCCAAAATGATTGTCATGACAGTTTCCAAACATCATTTCAAAAAGTCATGTTTCTTCTTTCAAACAATGCTTTCCATCATTGTGTATCCACTCTATGTTTTCCAACTATCCTTTCAGGCAAAGCCTCCACTCTACTTTTTAACAAGGAATCCAGCACTAGGTTTTCCATGTCTCATTTCACACTTCCTTTATCTTGAATTGAAACATGCATCCGAAATTCTACACAAACTCAGGTAGTCAGTACTCAACAGAATATTATTGCTTCAAACACTGGAAATAAGGACGCCAAACCTTATGATTGCTTCAGATATGTGGCTTGTCTGTAGCCAGCCTTATCGGCTCTTCTCTTCCCAGGTCAGATTTTGACTTCCATGAACAATATCCAGTTCTCCAGGCAGTTCCTCTTGTTCATTTTTACCTCAAATTCCTGGAACTACTTTTCCATTTCCTGGTTTCTTGAACTAATTGCCCTTTTGTTCTTCCGGTGTTTGCTTTTGTGCACCTTACTCCATTCTATAGCTTTTCTGCTTCTCACAGAGCTGGGAGATATTCATCCTCTTACACCTTAGTACCAACTGCTATAAATCCAGCTAAATCTAACCTCAACAAACACTCCTGCCCTAAAGGTGCACCTGGTTACTAAGGAAAGGCTTCCCTACACTTTACTTTTCATGCTGTAACCCTCTCTAAGCACAATTGAAGCACAATTTGAGCTGTCCAAACCCCCACACATACAAACACCTTTGTCTAGCAGGAATCAAACTATAGGTCTACCCTTTCTTACACACAAACACTAAAGTAAAATCACTTAAAGCTATACCTTATTTATAACATTTAACAATACAAATACTTATAACCTCTGTAATCCCAACAACAGTCACCATTCACTATCCAATTTTTCCTTCAGTATTTCCACAATCTCTATCTCCACTCCACCCCCTCATCAGACGGGAACAACAGCTTATATTTATATATACAATGCAGAAAAAAACAAAGTGTTCCAGAGGTGTGAACAAAATGAGCCATAGAAGGAGATTATTAAGAAAGGTCTGAAAGGAAGAGATGGAGATAAGAAAGTCAGCGTGGTTTAGAGAAAGACTTCCATAGCATGGAGTGTTCAGTCACCCAAGTTCTCCCTGTAACTTTGCCACAACTGATAGGTTGCTAGTATTCCCGTCCTCCTTAATTGACAGCATGACATTTCCAATCCATATTTCCAGAAAAATTATGACTGATGTATCTTCAATTTCTTTCCCATGGGGTGGAAATCATCAGGTCCTAGAGATTTGTTTATCTCAAGCCCCATTATTTTCTTCATTACCATTTAAAAATCTTATATTATTACTGTGACTAAATTCTGTCCCTTGACTTATTTTAGGTTCCCTGCCTTAGCTTGTTTTGCCCTTTCTATTGATTTTACTTTGCGAGCATTAACTTAGCTCAGTTGCTAACTCTTTATTTATTCATAGGACGTTGGCATCGCTGGCTGGGCCAGCATTTATTGCCATCTGAATTTCCCTTGAACTGAGCGAGGCCATTTCAAAGGGCATTTTAAGACTCAACCACATTGCTGTTGGTCTGATGTCACGGGTAGGCCAGACCAGGTAAGGGTGGCAGATTTCCTTCCCCTAAAGGACATACGTGAACCAGATGTTTTTTTTTCGACAATCAACAATGGTTGCATCGGACTTTTAACTCCAGATTTTTATTGGATTCAAATTTCACCATCTGTCATTGTGGGATTTGAACCTGGGTCCCCAGAGCATTACCCTGGGTCTCTGGATTACTAGTCCAGTGACAATACCCCTACACCATTGCCCCTTCCTGAGCTTGTGTTCGAATTCCACTCCAGGAGGTATGCCCATGATCCAGGCTGATACTGCAGTGCAATACTGAAGGAGTGCTGTACTGCCAAGGCTGCTGTGCTTCTGATGAGACCTTTATCCAGGGCTCCATTTGACTGGTAAAGAACATTGTGAAAGACCAGGAGCTCTGTTGGGAAACATTCCTGTTTCAAACAATGTCACAAGAAACAATAACTGACTATTCAACTCATGACTGATTGTGGGTTCTTGTCACCAGTAAAGCAAATACTGCATGATCTCCGTAACAGAACAGTAGCTGCATTTCAAAAGTAGTTCTTTGAATGTGAATTGCTTTGTGTGATCTCTGAGAGACATAATGGCATTCTATATTGCTTATTCTTTCCTTCCCTCTTCACTTTGAGTTGTTTCAATAAACATATGGTTGCAATCAGGGAAAACATTACTCTTATCTTCTCCCTGCTTTGTTTTTCTCGTCTCAAAGCAGGTAGCTGCACATTCTGCAATCGGTGATCAACTAGACCAGGCTGGGGGGGGGGGGGGGGGGGGGGGGGTGGGGGGGTGGGGGCGGTGATTGACTGAGCCGGGGGGGAGGGGGGGCAACTGACCTGGCTGGGGAGAGGGGTGCGATGGATGTGGCCCGATATCTGGGGGGATGGGGGGGGGGGGGGGGGGGCGGAGGTGAAGGCGACTGATAGATCTCTCTGTTCTGTTGCACAGTTTTAGCCCCACACCCTCCCCCTACTGGCGGGAAACAGATTGTGCACCATTTTTTGCACTAAGTGGCACAAGATTTCATTCGTGGCCTCACCAATCAACAGACCCGAAACTCTCCAATTTTCACGTGCAATTGGCACTTAGAATTTTTGTTTTGGTAAGATCACCTCCTCCACCCCCCCCATGTACTTATCAAAGTAAGGTACAAGAAGAGTGACGAAGTAGGTTTCTTAACTTAAACACTGGCGAACACCTTATTAATGGTGTGCACTATCCCACAGTCCGAATCTAGACTGCTTAACCAGGTTCCATCCTAGGAGGAGCTAGCCCCACCTCATGGGTTACATGAATGACCCACACTCTTAAAGGGGCAATACGCATCCCAAATCCCTAACGTACATATATCACAGTGAAGAAGAAGCATGAGAGGGGACCTCATAGAAACATATAAAATCCTGATGGGACTGGACAGGAAGAATGTTCCCGATATTTGGGATGTCTTGTTGAAGTTGTACAAGACATTGATTGGTAAGGCCACACTTGAAATACTGGGCCTGATTTTACCATTTTCATTCTAAGTGCCGAATCTGGGCGTAGTACAGATCCGACTTAGAAATCCGCTTTCAAGCGCCCCCATACGCTCTCAGCCATCTCCAGTCCGATTCGTGCTGTGGGCGGGGCTTAGCGCTGCCGGAACGATCGGAGCTCTGAACTGTGCATGCGCAGTTAGAAAAAAATTGGAAAAAGCGCGCCCATGTCAGATTGCTCCCAGGCCACAGAAAGCAGAGAAAGCGGCCCAGGAGTGACAAGCAGGAGCGAGGGTGTATCTCGGGGCGGGGGGAGGGGGGGGCGCAGATGGATCTCTGGTGGGGGGGAGGCAGATGGATCTCTGGTGGGGGAGTGGGGGGCGCAGGGGAGTCAGCTGCCACTCTGCGGGCGATCGGTGGGGGAGGGGAGGGGGGCAGGGGTGGCGATCGGTCTGGGTAGTGGGGAGTGGTGGATAAGGGGGACAGTGATGTGTGTGTGTGTCCCTTATTCACCCCCCCACTACCCAGACCGATCGCCACCCCTGCCCCCCTCCCCCCCCCACTGATCACCCGCAGAGTGGCAGCAGATCCCCCTGACCCCCACCAGCGATCCATCTGCCCCCCCACCAGAGATCCATCTGCCCCCCTCCCCGAGATACATCTTACCCACCTCCCTCCTCCTCCCCAAGACATCGATCTGGCCTCACTCCCTCCTCCACTCCCCCCAAGACAATGATCTGGCCTCACTTCCCCCCCCACCCCCCCCCCCCAAGACAACGATCTGGCCTCACTCCCTCCCCCCCCTCAAGACAATGATCTGGCCTCACTCCCTCCCTCCCCCAGAGAATGGTTTGGCCTCACTCCCCCTCCCCTCCAGAGGAACATCTGACCCTCCTCCCCCCCCACCACCAGACAACGATCAGCCCTTCCCCCCCACCAGAGATATATCTGACCCGCCTCCTCCTCCTCCCCCACCCCACCAGACAACGATCTGACCTCACTCCCCTCCTCCCCCCTCCAACCAGAGAATGATCTGACCCGCCTCCCTCCTCCCCCCCACCACTGATCTGAGTCAGGGAGCCGTTGGAAACACTGAACGCGCTCTTCAGAGACTGGAGTGCCAGATTCAGACTTTTATTCAGCAGGTCCCTAAAAGCGCGGTTCCAGATCGGCAAATGCGGTGGCAAAGTGGGAAATGCTGATAGAGTCAGGCGGGCAGTTCATTAATTCAATTTAAAGTGGCGATCTGCACGGACGCAGATCGCGATAAAGGCCTCACACCCGACTTTACCGCGATTTCGCGCCCGAAAACGGACGCAAATTGTTGGTAACATCGGGCCCACTGTGTGCAGTTCTGGTCACCCTATGATAGAAAGGATATTATTAAACTCGAAAGAGCGCGGAAAAGATTTACTACAATGCTACCGGGACTTGATGGTTTGCGCTATAAGGAGAGGCTGGATAGACTGGGACTTTTTTCTCTGGAGCGTAGGAGGCTGAGGGGTGACCTTATAGAGGTCTATAAAATAATGAGGGGCACAGATCAGCTAGATAGTCAATATCTTTTCCCAAAGGTAGGGGAGTCTTTAACCTATGCCCTCTAAAACTAGAGGGCATAGGTTTAAGGTGAAAGGGGAGAGATACAAAAGTGTCCAGAGGGGCAAGTTTTTCACACACAGGGTGGTGAGTGTCTGGAACAAGCTGCCAGAGGTAGTAGTAGAGGCGGGTACAATTTTGTCTTTTAAAAAGCATTTAGATAGTTACATGGATAAGATGGGTATAGAGGGATATGGACCAAATGCGGGCAATTGGGATTAGCTTAGGGGTTTAAAAAGAAATGGCAGTATGGACAAGTTGGGCCGAAGGGCCTGTTTCCATACTGTAAACCTCGATGACTCTATGACTCTATTTGGGAAATCCAGAACTAGGGGTCACAGTCATGGTTCCTCAGGGGAGTCACTCACTTGATGAGGGAGCAGCGCTCTGAAAGCTCGTGATTCCAAATAAACCTGTTGGACTGTAACCTGGTGTTGTGAGACTTCTTACTGTGCTCATATTGAATGATGGTGCAGGCTCGAAGGGCCGAATGGCCTACTCCTGCACCTATTTTCTATGTCTATGTTTCTATGACTATGAAAGGTATGTGGATTGAGTGACAGGAGACAGTAGGAGCATGGGATTAAACTGAAACAGGTGAAAAGAGTTAATGAAAACAGGTACAGTATTCCTAGTATAAAACACACAAAGTTAACATCAACAATACATTCTCCCTAATGGAAACACAGCACTCTCGAGCCTTTTCTGGCTTTACACTCAGACCCATGGCAGCTACATGGGTTCAATGGTTTCCCAGCTGTGCTGCTAAATGAAGTGCGGGACGGCAGAGAGAGGACTTTCGTCACTCGGGGATTAGAAACATGCATTAGCTGAGCGACTCTGTTTGAACTGCAGAATATCTGGCTTTTAGCAGCTGACAGGGAGAGGAGAATTAATGAATGAATTAAAAATACACAGGCCTAAGTGTATAAAATCTTTAAGCCGTATTTGAATAGCTGTAAGTGATTTTATTCTGCAAAGAGAAATATAGATGGAGCTGACCTTTGATATTGTCATTTAATTATCCAGCCTGTTTCCTGTAAGCTGTTAAGAGATGGCAAGGTGATGGAAAGCGAGAAGGGATGTTTTTCCAGACTGGTGAAATGTGCCCCCAAAGATCTGTGAATTCTGCATTATCTGACATCTTCCCAACATCCCTTGGCATAGTCCACCACATTTTCTTCTTTGATAAGATATTTTCAACAATCCAACTTCTTTTTGCTTCATAATCCTGGCCCACTGGCATCTTTCATATCCAGGATTTCTGCCAACCTTCTCCAGTCTGTTTCCTTTCAGTTCTTCAGATGTACATCTTTTAGGCAAAATCCTTTGCTCACTTTCATTTTTGTCTCAATAAACCGGGAAGCACTTTGAGAGGTTTTGTGTCAAAGGTGGTGTGCAAATGTGAAATGATGGAGAAGTATGTTCGGTATCGTCAACATTTGTGTGGGACTTGACTTGGTTGCCAAAGGGTGGCACGCAAATGATGAACAGGAGGTGGGCAGGGCTAGAGTTTGTCCTATTTTGAAATAAGAAGTTTAACAACACCAGGTGTTGTTAAACTTCTTACTGTGTTTACCCCAGTCCAACGCCGGCATCTCCACATCATGACTACTATTTTGAAATGGGCAGGATGAGTGTGAGTTGACAGAGACATGCTAGCTATGTTGGGAATGATAAGGGCTGAGGTAAGTTAGGGTAAATGGCGGCATGGATGGCACAGTGGTTAGCACTGCTGCCTCACAGTACCAGGGACCCGGGGTCAGTTCCTGGATTGGGTCAGTTCCTGGATTGGGTCACCGTCTTTGTGGAGTTTGCACGTTCTCCCCGTATCTGCGTGGGCTTCCTCCAGGTGCTCCAGTTTCCTCCCACAGTCCAAAGATGTGCGGGTTAGGTTGATTGGCCATGCTAAATTGCCCCTTAGTGTCATGGGGACTAGCAGGGTAAATACATGTGGTTTAGGGGATAGGGCCTGGGTGGGATTGTTGATGGTGCAGGCTCGATGGGCTGAAGGGCCTCCTGTGCTGTAGCGATTCTATTCTATGACAAATGAGAGTAAATGGAAATACAAAACAGAGCAGAAGTGATGGAATATGCTGACTGTATTAACCAGCAACGAGAGGATCAGGAAGACAATGAAGGATAAACTCCACAGCCATGATTGATCACACTTATGGTCTCATCTGAGAATGACCTCGACGGAATCAGGAAGCCGAAATCAAATGGAGGCATTTAATCACGGAAACTCTAAAATTTCTTGGAGCGGGGATGCTGGCAGAGAGGAGAATGGATCCACTGGATTCTTGCTTTTACTCTACAGGGATTCCCGAAGAAGCTCTTGGGAAACAGCTGGAATATTATTGTACCAATTGCTAGATTTCCAGAAGGATCTTATGAAGATTGGAACCTCTGTCACCCCTTCCTTGGCTGATGCCTTTGATGGGGGAATTCCTTTGATGGGGGAATGTGGGGGCCTGAGGATCAAAGGCAGGGAATTTCTCTGATCCAGCCCCGCATGTTCTGGGGGACAGGCAGCAAAGAAGGAAGGAAGCATGAAATCTTGGTGGGCGCACCTGATGAGCAGAGGGCACTCCCAAATGAGGTGTACCCCTTCTCTTTTGGAGGGACCTCTAATTACTTCACAGCATTACAGAATTGTTGCATCGCAGAATGAGGACATTCGGCCCATCGTGTCTGCACCTGCTCTCTAAATGAGCATTTCACCAAGTTCCAATCATTTGTTTACACCTGGCAGGTGGGTGGGCACGATTCCAGCACTTGTCCACCTCATATATTGTAGGGTTCAGCTTGGGGGTGGGTGGAAAGGTGGTGGGCAAGCACCGGACCTATCTTACATGCCCCTCTGCTGAATAGGGGCCCAGTGGGGGCACATAAGATCCATCACTAGAACAGACTAGCTGGTCATTATGGCTATGCTGCTTTTGGGGAGATAACTGGATACAAATTGGTTGCCTTGTTTCTTGCATTGACTACACTTTGAAAGTACTTTATTGGCTGTAAAGCACTTCATTGAATCATAGAATCCCTACAGTACAGAAGGAAGCCATTCGGTCCATCGAGTCTGTACCGACCACAACTACAGGGACTGTATCGACTATTTCGGCCCTGAGATTGTGAAAAGCACGCGATATACACACATGTCTCGCTTATTGTTTCTTAGCAATGGATGTTTGATCGCAGGGAGAGATTAGAGATGTGGTGATAGTTGGGAGTGAAAGGACAGATCAAGTTTGGGCTTTTAGAGGCGTGGAACGATGCAAACACTCTTTGAAAAGAAGAGAGATAATCCCTGATCAGAGGAAGGGATGGGTGCTTGGGGCTGTTTATGCATTCACACCTGGAGGACTGTGTGTAAAAACATCAGGCCTAGTCTATATATTATGATGGATCTGGATGTTGGAATCCAGTGTGTTGATGCTTCTAGGTTTTGTGCGGGGAGTGGGGGTTGATGTGAATTACAGAATCATCTGGCTCAGAAGGAGAGCATTCGAACCTTCATAATTCTGCTGGCTCTTTGAAAGTGTCAGCACATAAGGGGCAAGGTATTGGGATCTGTGGATATTCCGCACCAGGAAACACCTGTCCCCTGGAGAAGACGCGACTTCCCACCGAGAGCTTCTCGTTAGAAAGAGGAGGCTGGATACCTATTGGAAGGCAGGCAGCTGGGAAGCAAGTGGAGTCTGCTAATCAGTGACACATGTCAGCAAATTAATGAGCCCCTAAGGGTCTGGTAACAAGACAACATTGCCTCTCCGACCACTCCGCAGATGCAAGCGTAACAATTAATATTATTTTGTTTCTTCACTTCCATTAAATTTTCAGCACCACATACTCATTAAAATCTTACAAGACTCAAGCCAATCGAACAAAGGACAAATGCTTGTTCAATTCCAGAGTTTGGAGCCAATAAGAAAAGTGCGTGAAATGTACAAAACTTCTGCATGCAGGTGAGGTACATTAATATTTTTAATTAAAGTGCTCTTAGTTAAACCTTCGATTCTTATGAGACTGGAGTTGACTTTAAAATAAAAAAAAAGCACAGGCAGTTTTTTGCTTCTATAATTGAAGCTGCAATTATTGAAAAGTTTCTGATTGCGGCTGGGACCGTACACTCAAAGCATGTGACATGCATCAGCCATCACAGCTCGGCTACTCATGGTGCCAGTGGCGGGTTTGCTTCTGCTTATTTAAAGCCTTGCTGCTGAACTATGGGACCTGACACAACTTCTGCCCAGTGCTCTGACCCTCTTCACTTCTGTTGCACCAACGAGTTTCAGCATCATCTTTGAATCTGACCTCTGTTACCCCTGCATCATCCTGGCATGATCTCTTACTCTTGTACCTACACCAATCCTTTGACCAGACTCTCCTCACCTTTCCCACTGTTTCTCTGTGTTCCTGTACAATACATTTGATCAAATATAATTCTAAAGTAAAATTATCCTCCAACTAATTGGAAAGATAAAGAGGCACAAATACACAGGGGAATTACAAACCGATGCCAAAACTATAGGGTAATGTTAATGTGCACTTTAACTCTCCTGATAGAGACTGGGATAGTAATAGTGTGAAGGGCAGAGAGAGGGAAGAGTTCATGATGTATTAATTTTCTTAATCAGCCAGCTTCCAGCCCATCGAGGGAGGAGACATTGTTGGATCTGGTTCTGGGGAGTGGGGTACCTTAATTGAATCCAGTGTCAACAGGGGAGCATTTAAGGAACAGTGATCATTGCATCATGAGGATTAGGTTAGCTACAATCAAAAGTATAGACACCTAATTGGAGAATGGCCCCTTTCAATGGGGGTGAGAACAGATCTGGCTGAGGTGGTTAGTACTGCAGCCTCACAGCGCTAGGAACTCGGGTTCGATTCCTGGCCTGCATCACTGTCTGTGCAGAATCTGCACATTCTCCCCGTGTCTGCATGGGTTTCCTCCAGGTGTTCCCGTTTCCTCCCACAGTCTGAAAGAAGTGCTGGTTAGGTGCATTGGCCATGCTAAAGTTTCCCTCAATGTACCCAAGCAGGCGCCGGAATGTGGCGACCAGGGGATTTTCACAGTAATTTCATGGCAGTGTTAATGTAATCTACTTATGACACCAATACATAAAAGAAAACTGTAACAGAATAATGGACTTTCTTTAAAGGGGAGATGGTTTATGTGCTATCAAAGTATCACAAAGGGGAAAGGTGGAGCAGAACCCCCTTTAACACAAAGGAGAGAGATGTAAGATGCAGTTGACTGATGTCAGCATGGTAATGCAAGTGAGAACTTAAGGTTAGAGCTTATTTATTAGTCACAAGTAAGGCTTACATTAACATTGCAATGAAGTTACTGTGAAAATCCCCTAGTTATCACACTCCGGTGCCTGTTCAGGTCAATGCACCGAACCAGCACGTCTTTCAGATTGTGGGAGGAAACCGGAGCACCCGGAGGAAACCCACGCAGACACGGGGAGAACGTGCAAACTCCACACAGGCAGTGACCCAAGCCGGGAATCAAACCCGGGTCCCTGGCGCTGTGAGGCAGCAGTGCTAACCACTGTGCCGGCCCCTTGTTGAATGTAGAAAGTTCAGAGTGGAAGCATGACAGGAAATAAGAGAGACCAAGAGACAGTAGGAGTAGAGGATAGCAACCAACGTGAAAGGGAATCCAAAACTCTTCCACACGCATATAAACAGCAAGTGTGTAGTAAGAGGATAAATGGGGCCATTCAGGAAGCTGAGGAACGGCTGAGAAACCGAGTTAATACTTTGCATCTGTGTTTACCAATGAAGAAATCAAAGTTATCGCGAAAGAGGAGGTAGTTGAGACACTGGAAGGGCTAAAAAGTGACAAGAGAAAGAACAAAGAACAGTACTGCACAGGAACAGACCCTTCGGCCTACCAAGCCTGCGCCGATACAGGGTTTCTATCCCTCTGTTTGCTTTCTGTTCGAGTGTCTATCAAGGTATGCCTTGATCGTTGGTAACATGCCTGCTTCCACCACCTCCACTGTTAGTGCATTCCAGGCATCCACTACCCTCTGTGTGAAAAACTTTCCCTGCACCTCTCCCCTACACTTACCCGCTATCACCTTAACGAGGCAGGATTAGAAATGCTGCCGTGACTGTATAGGAAACTTACCAGCTTCCTTTCTGTAACACATGCCACTTCTTATAAAGTCTGGACTACCATGTTCTTTTTCTCTGTGAAAGCACAAACCAGTCTGGCAACTTTGTGTGAATATAAACTTGCAAGTTTACCGAGCCTGAACCTTTGCTTTAGACATTTGAAAAGATAACGAAAGATTTCTACAGTTAAGAAAGCGATGGATAGTTTCTAAACATCAAGCTGCCCTTTGTGTAAAACACAGGGAAATCATTTCCTCTGATGCCAGAAACAAGAATGAGGAGGGCACGAGCTTAGAATTGGGGCCACGGTAGATTTGGAGGGGAAATGAGTGAACACTCTTCACACACAGGCCAGTGGAAATGCAACTTCTGTCTTCTGTAGAACAAATGTATTTATGAACTGCTGAGCATAAGATAGGGTGGGATTTTCCACCCCCACCCCCACCCCCCCGAGCATGTTTTGTGGCGACGGAGGTGACCCACCATTGGCCAGCAGCAGGATCTTCCAGTCCTGCCACTGTCAACAGAATTTCCCGCTGTATTAACTCATTCCAGCATGACGACATCGGGGATGTGACCCAACATCTTTATGCCTAATTATATGTTAGCACGCGTGTTGTACAGGCATGTGTTTGCTCAGTTCTATTCAGTCCATTGATACTGTCATTGCATGATTAAAACTGGCTGCAGAGAGAGAGACAATGCATTATGAATCCACAAGTGCAATGTAGAATGCATAGATTAGAGGGAATACATCTCTCACCCAAATCAGGCGGCACGGTAGCAGAGTGGTTAGCACTGCTGCTTCACAGCTCCAGTGACCTGGGTTCGATTCCCGGCTTGGGTCACTGTCTGTGTGGAGTTTGCACATTCTCCTCGTGTCTGCGTGGGTTTCCTCCGGGTGCTCCGGTTTCCTCCCACAGTCCAAAGATGTGCGGGTTAGGTTGATTGGCCTTGCTAAAATTGTCCCTTAGTCTCCTGAGATGTGTAGGTTAGAGGGATTAGCGGGTAAAATGTGTAGGGATATGGGGATAGGGCCTGGGTGGGATTGTGGTCGGTGCAGACTCGATGGGCTGAATGGCCTCCTTCTGCACTGTAGCATTTCTATGATCAAGGGAGGGGCCTGCCTCAAAGTCACCTTAGACAGAGAAGAAGGGCTCATTCATTTTACCTGCAAGATTATATTTCTTTACTACAGAGACCTGACCACAACTTCAGCTGAAAAGTCAGAAACTTCCAATCTTCTTCATCTTAAGTGAACCAACAGAGAATCCTTCAGAGCTGCAGCATTTCAACCACCATCTTAAGGGCTGTGATAAAAAACAACCTGTTTCTGTTTTAACCTTCTGATAATTTAAGTGCATGTTGCATCTTTAGAAATCATCTTTTCTTGTGTGTGTTTCTAGTATGTGTGAGGAGTTAGTGTTGCTGTGATTCTAGTTTGGATGCTGTGAGAATCAACATCCTTTCTTTTGATTCAAGAAAGCTTGAATGTGTGTTCTTTAAAGTTGCAGCGCACAAGTGTTCAAAACGCTCCTTCTCAAAAATACATCCTGTTGCAATCAGCCTAGACATAACAAAAGGGGAAAGTAATCCCACATCTCTCCCCGTACATAGGAGATTACTATCCTTCACAAACGGGCTTTCCAGATTATTAACATATAGCAGAGAATGGTTGCCTAATGGTGAGATCGCAGTTGTAAGTTCATATCTATATCAGTCAAGGAGCTGCAATTATTGTGCCTCAGGTTATTTTGCTTTGCTGGTATTTGAACATTCCAACTCACTGAAGGCCATTCAGCCCATCATGTCTGTGCCAGCTCTCTGAGGACAAGTCATTGTTTTTGGATATTTTTCCATGAAATGCAAATTTGGATAAGGAATAAATGGGTTGGAAGTGCAAGCGTACAAAGCAGTCTTGGAGCTTTGTACATATTTTGGATACGAATGCAAGACCATTTTAATGCATCTTTTTTCACAAAGACAGAAAAAATAACTTTGCGCCGCGCATTTTGATTTCAAATGCACGTTTAGAATATTAAATATTCTCATTTATTAAATAAATTATGCAGCTTGTGATCTGGTATCGAAACTGACATCTCTTTTATGTGACATGGGAAAGGTTAATGTGCGGCTGGGTGTAGTACCACTTACAGTGTAGTGTAAGGGAACATATGACCTGAGGCCAGGGGGCAGTCTTTTACTGGACAGAGAGGCGTGAAGAGGCAAGCATGGACAGAGCTCCTAATTTAGCCTTATATTGTGTATATGTATAGAGCTACAAGTAGTTAATAAAAACTTATTGTTAAACCATGCAAGACTCAGAACCTCTTTATGAGACTGATTGAGTGACATGTATCTTCTGACACATTTCTATGTCAACACGTCATAATGTTTGTTGAACTTTAATATTAACAGTTTCAATAAACCAGGGTTTTGAGACTCCAATTCATCATGGGCAATGCAACTGTCTTGAACATTACAAATTTCAATACCTTTGAGGGAAATTCATATTCAATGCAAAGTGCTATGACTGGAAATGTGCACCAGAAGTATTGTTGTTATTATATTAATAAACTAATACATTGCCTCAAACGTTGCTTATGGTGCAAAGCAGAAGAGTATTCGATGGGCAGGATAAGTGCACATCTCCAGTCAACGAATTTGAAGGAAAGTTTCTCAGGCATCTCCCCAAACACAGCGAAGCAAATGGTTTTTCAGACTGTTTCTGGGAAGCTGAGTAAGGATAATTTCTATTCCCATCGCGGCCGGATGTATTATTAACACAGCAGCTTCAGGAAATCATTCCCTCGACCGTATCTCTTCAAATTCTCATCATCACAAAAAGAAAACATAAATCTGATCATCGTGATTTTGTTTATCGCTCCAATTCTCAACAAAAATTGTCATTGTGAACTCTCCCTCTCAGGGAAATTAGGTTGGTTCCCTCAAAAGGGTTTCTTAAATTAATCTCTCCCTTTTTTTTGGAAAGTAAATGTAAATATTCTTCCAGTTTGAGCCAGGGCACTCTTACATTTGCACAAAAATAAATTACATTCTGTGAACAATTATTGTCTGAATGCTCAGTATCTCAGTATCTCAGTATTGGGAATGCAATTTGTCCACCACTTTCAAAAGCCTAACAGATTTAAATCACTGAGAGTTTTGTCTGGGAATTCCTACAGACTTTCAATGTGAGTATTTTGCTTTCTTTTCTCTCATCCCTCCATGAAACCTTCACCCTTCTGCTCAGTTCCGCACACAATTATGCAAAAGGCCTTTTTTGCCCTGTTACCTCCCACTCTGACTGATGGTGAGTTCTAAATTCTCACTACGTCCTCAATGAATTCCTTCTCAATCCTTTCCCCTCTTTGGGAAGTTGCTTGGGATCGTGCTTGACTCACTATCAATCTGGTTCGATGGATACTGAGGTGGCTGATATGTCCAATTCACCATTCACAGACTGCACAATGTGAGGTGGGTAGTGCTCGAAGGGTTGGGTGGGTCGTTTTATCTCAACCGAGCCACCTTGCCCCTTTTTCTGGACATAATCACAAGTGGGAACAATTTTTCCATGTCTTTCCTGTCAAGCTCCCTTATCATAGAATCATAGAAACCCCACAGCACAGATAACTTCCACCAGGCTCTCTCTTGTTTGTCTATTTTCCAGAGAGGGTAACAAGATGCCTGGCTGGCCAAACCTTCCCTGAATCATTGGGCGGAATTTTCCTGTCCCGTCCGCCATGGGAATCGGAGTGGGTGGGACAGAAAATTTGGTGGACCATGGAAAGGTCCGTTGACCTTGGGTGGGAAGTTTAAGTTTATTTATTTGTTTCACAAGTAGGCTTACATTAACACTGCAATGAAGTTACTGTGAAAATCCCCTAGTCGTCACACTGGATACCTGGCGCTGTGAGGCAGCAGTGCTAACCACCGTGCCACCGGAATTTCCAACCGTGGGGCGCACATGGCTCGAAAATCCCACCCTAAATGGGAGTTTCCCATCTAATCTACTATTATTGGATCAAGTGTTTTTTGTCTGACCATCACCTGGAAGTGCAACGTTTATGTCAGCCAGGATCGAAGAACAAAGAACAAAGAACAAAGAAAATTACAGCACAGGAACAGGCCCTTCGGCCCTCCATGCCTGCACCGACCATGCTATCCGACTGAACTAAAACCCCCTACCCTTCCGGGGACCATATCCCTCCATTCCCATCCTATTCATGTATTTGTCCAGACTCCCCTTAAAAGTCACCATTGTATCTGCTTCCACTACCTTCCTCGGCAGCGAGTTCCAGGCACCCCCCACCCTCTGTGTAAAAAACTTGCCTTGTAAACTTTGCCCCTCACACTTTAAACCTATGCCCCTTAGTAATTGACTCTTCCACCCTGGGAAAAAGCTTCTGACCATCCACTCTGTCCATACCCCTCATAATCTTGTGGACTTCCATCAGGTCGCCCCTCAACCTCTGTCGTTCCAGTGAGAACAAACCAAATTTCTCCAACCTCTCCTCATAACTAATGCCCTCCATACCAGGCAACATCCTGGTAAATCTTTTCTGTACCCTCTCCAAATCCTCCACATCCTTCTGGTTTATTCCAAGTGCGACCTAACTAAGGTTCTATAAAGCTGCAACATGACTTGCCAATTTTTAAACTCAATACCCCAGCCAATGAAGGCAAGCACGTATGCCTTTTTGACTACCTTCTCCACCTGCATTGCCACTTTCAGTGACCTGTGAACCTGTACACCCAGATCCCTCTGCCTACCAATACCCTTAAGGGTTCTGCCATTTACCGTATATTTCCTATCCGTATTAGACCTTCCAAAATGCATTATCTCACATTGTCTGGATTAAACTCCATCTGCCATCTCTCTGCCCAAGTCTCCAACCGATCTACATCCTGCTGTATCCTCTGATTGTCCTCATCACTGTCCGCAGATCCACCAACCTTTGTGTTTTCTGCAAACTTGCTAATCAAACCAGTTACATTTTCCTCCAAATCAATTATATATACTTTACAAACAGACATTACACACTATAATTAAGAATTCTGTTTATTGATAATAGATTTCCAATGGTATTTCTGATCATCAGTTGAAGAACTGATGCACTGCCGCATGGTGAAGGAACAACTCTTTTTTTTAACGTGAAAGTTGGAAAGTAAGAAAGATAAAATTAGATAGAAGATCAAAAATCCAGTAGCCATGTGAGAAATGGCAGAAAATAAATGTTAATTGTCAGGGTGTGATCACCCTTCAATGTTCTCGAAGTTTGAACCAAAGGGCAACACGGTGGCACAGTGGTTAGCCCTGCTGTCTCACAGCATCAGAGACCTGAGTTCGATTCCGGCTTGGATCACTGTCTGTGTGGAGTCTGCATGTTCTCCCCGTGTCTGCTTGGGTTCCCTCTGAAATGCTCCAGTTTCCTCCCACAGTCCAAAAGACATGCTGGTCAGGTGCATTGGCCATGATAAATTCTCCTTCCATGTACCCGAACATGTGCCGGAGTGTGGCGACCAGGGGATTCTCACAGTAACTTCATTGCAGTGTTAATATAAGCTTACTTGTGACACTAATAAATAAACTTGAATGGTTAGTGTGTGGTTAGAGGTTATCCCTGTACCAAAGAGGAAACAGGCACAGCTTTGTCCAAGAACTAAAGTTAGAAGTAAAGTATTTTGTGAGCTTGATGCCCATCAGTTGGATTCAGATGAAGTTTTGGATTTTCTATTCGAGTTCTTGGATGAACTTTATGAGAAAGATGATGTATTAAATGCCTATGAGACATGGTCAGACTTCGATAGATTTTGGAAAACAGCTGATTATTCAATGAAGGAGTGTATCAAGGACTTCAACAGATTGTGCAGAAGATTGAAGAAATTCAATTTAGAGATCCCTGGTGTAGTGCTAGCATTTAAATAGCTGGCTGTGCTTAGATGTCACACATGGACAGGCTTCTGGTTCAAAACAGTGTTCGGTTTTCAGAGACTTACTGCTGCCTTGTAAAAAAGTCATGAGAAAGCAGTCATTTCTTGCTGCTTTGGTGAGACATTCCGCAGTGACACATGGAATAGAGAACTCAATGATTGCCAGATTTAGATATGGTCCAGATACTGGCCTCAGGCATCAGTGCAATGACAGCATTACCGACAGGTAGAATCAGAATGAAAACACCCTTAGCATAATTGGCTATTACATTAGAAGACAGAATTGGAATCATAATAACAATGTTTAAAATGTATTTTTAGTGTCAAAAGTAGGCTTACATTAACACTGCAATTAAGTTACTGTGAAAATGCCCTGGTTACCATACTCTGGAGCCTGTTCAGATACACTGTGCACCTAGCCAACACATCATAGAAACCCTACAGTACAGAAAGAGGCCATTTGGCCCATTGAGTCTGCATCGACCACAATCCCACCCAGGCTCTACTCCCATATCCCTACAGATTTACCCACTAATCCCTCTAACCTACGCATCTCAGGACACTAAGGGCAATTTTTAGCATGGCCAATCAACCTAACCCGCACATCTTTGGACTGTGGGAGGAAACCGGAGCACCCGGAGGAAACCCATGCAGACACGAGGAGAATGTGCAAACTCCACACAGACAGTGACACAAGCCAGGAATCGAACCCAGGTCCTTGGAGCTGTGAAGCAGCGGTGCTAACCACTGTGCCACCGTGCCGCTTGGCCACATGTTCACGGAAATGTAGATCAATCGGCATAAAAGCTGCATGTCTGCCTGACGATACTTCTCAGAGAGAAATGTTCAGGAAACTGCCCAAGAAGGCCGCAGATGCAAAAAGCAGACACTGGACACTCAACCAATGTGTCTCTGACCTGAATGGTAATTCCAGCACGTGGTACTTTGTCAGTGAAATCTGTTTTGCTGCAAATAAGCTGTGTTCAACTAAAAGCAGCTCCCACAATGTGGGAACAGTGCTTTGCTGATATCATAAATGTTGCAAAGATCTAATTTTATGATTCATGTGTTTTATGAGCATAAATTTAAGATTTGGGAATTGAATTTCTAAATGTAAGATCAATGGAGAAACCTGGATTTGAGAAACTGGTAAACATCCCAAAGGTAATTGTAATCCAGAGGAAGGTCCATGTTTACTGGGTGGGAGGGGTTAGAGTTTGAGGCGAGAAAACAATAAACAGGCGCCAAAATCTTGCTGCCGTTAAGACCGGCGGATCTTGTGGTCCCACTGATGGCACACCCTCACCGGGTGTTTCCTGGTCATGAGGAGTGCGTTCAACGGGAAACCCCGCTGACAACGGTGGGACCATACGATCCCATCACCAGTGAGCTATTTGACTCTTAGAATCTTAGAAACCCTACAGTGCAGAAAGAGGCCATTTGGCCCATCGAGTCTGCACCGACCACAATCCCACCCAGGCCCTCCCCCCATATCCCTACATATTTTAACCACTAATCCCTCTAACCTACGCATCTCAGGACACTAAGTGGCAATTCTAGCATGGCCAATCAACCTAACCCGCACATCTTTGGACTGTGGGAGGAAACCGGAGCACCCGGAGGAAACCCACGCGGACACGAGGAGAATGTGCAAACTCCACACAGGCAGTGACCCAAGCCGGGAATCGAACCCAGGTCCCTGGAGCTGTGAAGCAGCAGTGCTAACCACTGGGCCACCGTGCCGAATGGCTATGGCCATTTCCTGCCACTGCCAAACACACCATGGAGAGGGAGAAAAATCCCACCCAAGATGTGGTTCTCTCTTTGTTTCAAAATGGAGCCAGCGAGTCTGGTAAAGTTGCAGCTCTCTCCATTAGTGATATAAATGATCCCTGTGGCTCATGGAATCAAAGAGATATTTTGAAGGTAAAGTTAATTATTTAAATTTCTAGCTGGGACACTCCACATTGCTGTGGGAATTGATTGCAGGGAGGATTTGCTTTGGTTTTGGGTTTATCCATGTGATTTCTCACTGAAATAAGGAAGTGAAATCTGGGCAGTCAACTGAGGAACCGCTTTTGAGACAGAGAGAAACTACCAGGAGCTGTAAAGGAGCTGATATTATCAGAAACCAGGGGTGTTTCCGACTTGGAGCCATTCCAAGAATGCAGGGTTTAAGCTATTTTAAACTTTTTATTTATTAGTGTCACAAGTAGGCTTACATTAACACTGCAATGAAGTTACTGTGAAAATCCCCTAGTCGCCACACTCCGGCCAGCGCCTGTTCGGGTAACACTGAGGGAGAATTTAGCATGGGCCAATGCACCTAACCAGCACGTCTTTCGGACTGTGGGGGGAAACTGGAGCACCCGGAGGAAACCCATGCAGACTACATGGAGAATATGCAGACTCTGCAGCGACAGTGACCCAAGCCAGGAATCAAACCCGGGTCCCTGGCGTTGTGAGGTAGCAGTGCTAACCACTGTGCCACTGTGCCACCCCTGGCAGGTCCATGCTTGAGCTGCGGAGTCCACAATCATGGAAGTATTGAAGGAGAGTTGGGAGATTCACCCAGCTGGATGCTAATGCAAGAACCCAAGAAATCTCATACCATGGAGTATAGAGGGAACATTGAGAAGAATTAAAGTGAATTCCTGAGAGCTGTGGCTTAATTTTGTCCCAGGAATTAATTTTGTTCCAGAGGAGCAGCTAGAGAGGTGATTCAAGTGAGGAAAGCTAGTAGGAAAGAGGGATTTATAACTTTATGTTTTTGCTTTTTACGGAGTTTTTGTAAGGCAGCCGGAAGTCTAAAACCGGAAGTAGGCCCCAGTGAGACCTGGGAAGTTTTTTTTTCTCTGACGTCAGCCAGTAGCACGCGGAAGGTTTAAAAAGCAGGCCGCTCTATCCAGCGGGCATCGTTGTGAGCGGGCGGAAAGTGAGAGGGAGCAGAGTGGGACGGCTTTGGCTCAAACAGGCTTCAGCGTAAACAGGCAGAGGCGAGGGTAGGTTCCGGTAAGTTGTTGTTGTTTTTTCAGAGTAGAAAGTATGCCAGGCAGGATGTTGGAATGCTTCTCTTGCAGGATGTGGGAAGTCAGGGAGACCTCCGGTGTCCCTGACAACGACACCTGCAGGAGGTGCATCCAGCTGCAGCTCCTAACAAACCGCGTTAGGGAACTGGAGCAGGAGCTGGATGACCTCCGGATCATTCGGGAGAATGAGGAGTTTATAGATGGTAGCTTCAGGGAGGCAGTTACGCCAAAGGCACAGAGCACAGGTAATTGGGTTACCGTCAAGCGAGGGAAAGGGCAGGCAGACCAGGGTTTCCCTGTGGCCATTTCCCCTCCACAACAGATATACCGATTTGGATACTGTTGTGGGGGATGCCTTACCTGGGGCAAGCTGCGGCAGCCGGATCCCTGGCACTGAGTCTGGTTCTGCAGCGCAGAAGGGAGGGTGGAAGAAGAGGAGAGCGGTAGTGATAGGGGACTTGATAGTCAGAGGTACAAACAGGAGGTTCTGTGGTCGTGACAGAGACTCCCGGATGGTTTGTTGCCTCCCGGGTGCCGGGATCAGGGATGTCTCTGATCGCGTGCACAGCATTCTGAAGTGGGAGGGTGATCAGCCAGATGTCATGGTACACATCGGTACCAATGACGTAGGAAGGAAGAGTGAGGAGGTCCTGAAGAGTGAGTATAGAGAGCTTGGTAGGAAGTTAAAAAACAGGACCCCGAGGGTAGTAATCTCAGGATTGCTACCTGTGCCACGTGCCAGTGAGGGTAAGAGTAGGATGCTCGGGTGGATGAACACATGGTTGAGGAACTGGTGTAGGGGGCAGGGTTTCAGATTTCTAGATCATTGGGACCTCTTCTGGGGCAGGTGGGACCTGTACAAGAGAGACGGGTTACACCTGAACTACAAGGGGACCAATATACTTGCAGGGAGATTTGCTAGTGTTATTGGGGAGGGTTTAAACTAGATTTGCAGGGGGATGGGAACCAGAGTGCCAGAGCAGGTAGTGGAGCGGGGGTGAAAATAAATGATGTTAATAGTTCATGCAAAATCACAAATAGAAGGGTTGTGTGTGGTGCTAATAATCTTCTGAGGTGTGTCTATTTCAATGCCAGGAGTATTGTGGGGAAGGCAGATGAGCTGAGAGCGTGGATTGACACATGGAATTATGACATTATAGCCATTAGTGAAACTTGGCTACAGGAGGGGCAGGACTGGCAGCTCAATGTTCCAGGGTTCCGATGTTTCAGACGTGATAGAGGCAGAGGGATGAAGGGTCGGGGGGTGGCATTGCTAGTCAGGGAAAATGTTACAGCAGTGCTCAGGCAGGACAGATTAGAGGGCTTGTCTACCGAGGCCATATGGGTGGAGCTGAGAAACAGGAAAGGTATGACCACATTAATGGGGTTGTATTATAGACCACCCAATAGTCAGCGAGAATTGGAGGAGCAAATCTGTAGAGAGATAGCAGACAACTGCAGGAAACATAAAGTTGTGGTAGTAGGGGATTTTAATTTTCCACATATAGATTGGGACTCCTATACTGTTAAAGGTCTAAACGGGTTAGAGTTTGTAAAATGTGTTCAGGAAAATTTTCTAAATCAATATATAGAGGTATCAACTACACAGGATGCAATATTAGATCTCCTATTAGGAAATGAGTTAGGACAAGTGACGGAAGTGTGTGTAGGGGAACACTTTGGTTCCAGTGATCATAACGCCATTAGTTTCAAGTTGATCATGGATAAAGATAGATCTGGTCCTCGGGTTGAGGTTCTAAACTGGAAAAAGGCCAAATTTGAAGAAATGAGAAAGGATCTAAAAAGCGTGGATTGGGACAGGCTGTTCTCTGGCAAGGATGTGAATGGAACGTGGGAGGCCTTCAAAGGAGACATTTTGAGAATGCAGAGTTTGTATGTTCCTGTCAGGATTAAAGGCAAAGTGAATAAGAATAAGGAACCTTGGTTCTCGAGGGATATTGGAACTCTGATAAAGAAGAAGAGAGATGTATGACATGTATAGGCAACAGGGAGCAAATAAGATGCTTGAGGAGTATAAAAAGTGCAAGAAACTACTTAAGAAAGAAATCAGGAGGGCTAAAAGAAGACATGAGGTTGCTTTGGCAGACAAGGTAAAGGATAATCCTGAGAACTTCTACAGGTATATTAAGAGCAAAAGGATAGTAAGGGAAAAATTGGTCCTCTTGAAGATCAGAGTGGTCGGCTATGTATGGAACCAAAAGAAATGGGGGAGATATTAAATGGGTTTTTTGCATCCGTATTTACTAAGGAAACTGGCATGAAGTCTATGGAAATAAGGCAAACAAGTAGGGAGGTTATGGAACCTACACAGATTAAAGGGGAGGAGGTGCTTGCTGTCTTGAGGCAAATCAGAGTAGATAAATCCCCAGGAACGGACAGGGTATTCCCTTGGACCTTGAAGGAGACTAGTGTTGAAATTGCAGGGGCCCTGGCAGATATATTTAAAATGTCGGTATCCATGGGTGAGGTGCCGGATGATTGGAGGATAGCTCATATTGTTCCGTTGTTTAAAAAAGGCTCAAAACGTAATGCGGGGAAATTATAGGCCAGTAAGTTTGACGTCAGTAGCAGGTAAATTATTGGAAGGTGTGATAAGGGATAGGATCTACAAATATTTGGATAGACAGGGACTTATTAGGGAGAGTCAACATGCTTTGTGCGTGGTAGGTCATGTTTACCCAATCTATTAGAGTTTTTCGAGGAGGTTACCAGGAAAGTGGATGAAGGGAAGGCAGTGGATGTTGTCTACATGGATTTCAGTAAGGCCTTTGACAAGGTCCCGCATGGGAGGTTAGTCAGGAAGGTTCAGTCGCTAGGTATACATGGAGAGGTAGTAAATTGGATTAGATATTGGCTCAATGGAAGAAGCCAGAGAGTGGTAGTGGAGGATTGCTTATCTGAGTGGAGGCCTGTGACTAGTGGTGTGCCACAGGGATCAGTGCTGGGTCCATTGTTGATGGTCATCTATATCAATGATCTGGATGATAATGTGGTAAATTGGATCAGCAAATTTGCTGATGATACAAAGATTGGAGGTGTAGTGGACAGTGAGGAAGGTTTTCAAAGCTTGCAGAGGGATTTGGACCAACTAGAAAAATGGGCTGAAAAATGGCAGATGGAGTTTAATGCAGACAAGTGTGAGGTATTGCACGTTGGAAGGACAAACCAAGGTACAACATACAAGGTAAATGGTAGGACACTGAAGAGTGCAGTAGAACAGAGGGATCTGGGAATACAGATACATAATTCCCTAAAAGTGGCGTCACAGGTAGATAGGGTCGTAAAGAGTGCTTTACATTGGCCTTTATAAATCAAAGTATCGAGTATAAAAGTTGGAATGTTATGGTGAGGTTGTATAAGACACTGGTGAGACTGAATTTAGAATATTGTGTGCAGTTTTGGTCACCTAATTACAGGAAGGATATTAATAAGGTTGAAAGAGTGCAGAGAAGGTTTACAAGGATGTTGCCGGGACTTGAGTAACTGAGTTACAGAGAAAGGTTGAATAGGTTGGGACTTTGTTCCCTGGAGCGTAGAAGAATGAGGGGAGATTTGATAGAGGTGTATAAAATTATGATGGGGATAGATAGAGTGAATGCAAGCAGGCTTTTTCCACTGAGGCTAGGGGAGAAAATAACTAGAGGACATGGGTTAAGGGTGAGGGGGGAAAAGTTTAAAGGGAATATTAGTGGGGGGCTTCTTCACACAGAGAGTGGTGGGAGTGTGGAATGAGCTGCCAGATGAGGTGATGAATGCGGGCTCACTTTTAACATTTAAGAAAAACTTGGACAGGTACATGGATGAGAGGGGTGTGGAGGGATATGGTCCAGGTGCAGGTCAGTGGGACTAGGCACAAAAATGGTTCGGCACAGCCAAGTAGGGCCAAAAGGCCTGTTTCTGTGCTGTAATGTTCTATGGTTCTATGGAATGTTAGAAGATTCGCCTGACCAGATGATAATGTAAGGGCCCCAAGAAACCTCATGCCTTGGAGAATAGTGGGAACATTGAGAAGAATCAAAGTTAATTCCTGAGAGCTGTGGCTTAATTTTGTCCCAGGAATGTCAGAAGATTTGCCTAACCAGATGCTAGTGCAAGGACCCCAAGAAACCTCATGCCTTGGAGAATAGTGGGAACATTGAGAAAAATCAAAGTGAATTCTTGAGAGCTGTGGCTTAATTTTTTTCCCAGGGGAAGTGAAGTATAGGGGAACTCCTGGGTGGAAATAAAAGCTGAATGGGGAGTGTACCGTTGAAACTTTCAGGTTTAAAGTATGTGCTTACGAAATATAATGTTAAGTTTTTAGCATCTGATATGTTTAATTTCTGTATGGTATAGGTTTCGATGAAAGGTGAAATATTGCGGTTTAATTCTCTTTGTTAATCACTGGAAGTTTGAATTTCCCTATAAAGGTTGTTGGTCTCTACGAAGATGATAACATAAATGGAAAATAAAACTTTCAGACATCTTCATGATGTCTGTTGATGGATTGTTATGGAATGATATCAGGGTGAAAAGCGAGTTACAAGCTCACACTCACTAGTAACGGACCTGCTCAGTATCATTATCACCTGGGACCTCATAATTATCTATCTGTCTGTGGGCCTGATGTCCAATCAAGTATGGTGGGCAGGCTGTCCATGCTGCCAGTCCAATCAGTGGGCCAGTAACTCTGATGCCTCAGGAGTGCCACTGCCTGACAGGGTCACTGCTGAGGAATGCTGGAGACCTGGAGTCTCCAAGAGGTAAGCAAGGAAAAGATGTTAAACAACTCACCAAGCCAAGGTTTGAAGCACAAACACCTCTAGAAAAAGTAATTGGACCACAGGTGCTGCCTTACCTGCTCAAGGCTCCTTCTTTGGCCCATTTAGCCTTGATCTCAGGATGCTGCTGAGAGATGGAAATGTAAATTGGCCTTTAATTGGGTTTTTGATTCTGCAAATTGCCTGTCTCCTTGGAGCGAACAGCCTGTCTGTCTCTAAACTGACCCAGTAGCGGCCACCGATCCGGGGAGCCAATCCAATGCAGCCCTCTCCCACCATTTCCTGGGAGCAGGTAAAATTCAGCCCAAAGCGATACTTACTGATACTGGGGGAATGGTTGAATTAGGAACTCTTCGCTTGTAATGTTTCACTCTGCAAACAGAAGTTAAATGTATAAAGATTAGCTTCAATACAGTCCTTTGCCAACTAGCTCCCTCAAATACAGTAGGGCCTGGAGGCAGCTTCCTAATTGGTCACCTCTGGAAATGTCATGTCTAATGCCCTGCCTTGGACACTCCTAGACTCCCTACCTGGACATTGGGACCTACCTTCAGCCCAAAGAAGCAGGCCAACTTGCAATGCTGTCCTCCCCGAGAACCCTTTAGGTGGCAGATTCAGATAGACAAGTACAACTGACTATGGTTGGTGCAGAAATCAATGGGGTTGGAATTCCTATCCCATCACAATAGCAGTAGACCTGAATAGTGAATGGGGCATATAGCATAATAATAACACCATATTACAACGTATTTCTATCTTAATATCTCTGATGACGCTGTGTGAATGCTTTACGTGCTTGTATCAACTGCTTATGTATTTTAATGAGCGTGTGTAATTTAAACATGTTCAATAGTGCATTTCCATCTCTCAGTAGCAGCAAGGGGAGGCGATGGCCTAGTGGTATTATCACTAAACTATTAATCCAGAATGTTCTGGGGACCCGGGTTCGAATACCACCACAGCAGATGGTGGAATTTGAATTCAATTTAAAAAATCTGGAATTAATCTACCGATGACCATGAAACCATTGTCAATTGTTGAAAAAATCCCATCTGATTCACTAATGTCCTTTATAGAAGGAAGTCTGCCATCCTTATCTGGTCTGGCCTACGTGTGACTCCAGAGTCACAGCAATGTGGTTGACTCTTAACTGCCCTCTAAAATGGTCAAGCAAGCCACTCAGTTCAAGGGTGGCAGGGATGGGCAGCCAGCCAGCCAGCCAGTGACACCCATACCCCACGAATGAATCCAAATAAAATTGAAAGAGGAATTTGATACAACTGTTCATACAATATCGTTAACAGACAGTCATTTGGACTCATATCACATTTGATTCTCAACTGCCCTCTGCAATGACCTTACAAACCACTCACTTCATGGGTAATTAGAGATGGGCAACACATGTCAGTGGCGCCCATGTCCCATGAAACGTCCTGCTCCTAATTGTTTTATTTGTTTATGCATCACTGGGCCAGCATTTTATTGCCCATCCCCGAGGGCAGTTAAGAGTCAACCACATTGCTGTGGGTCTGGAGTCACATATAGGCCAGAGCAGGTAAGGACGGCAGATTTCCTTCCCTAAAGGACATTAGTGAACCAGATGGGTTTTTATGACAATTGACAATGGTTTATTGGTCAACAGTAGAGTCTTAATTCCAGATTTTTATTGAATTCAAATTTCACAATTTGCTGTGGCGGGAATTGAACTCGGGTCTGTGGATGACTAGACCCGCGACAATACCACTGTGCCACTGCTTCCCAGCTTCCTAATATAGCATACCTGCAAACATGGATATATAACTCTATTGCCAGAGTGAAAATCTGAGGCCGCAGTACAGATTATTGGGTAAACCGCATCCCACCGATCAAAAAACATTCCCCTATGCTTCAGTCGATTAATTGTCCAGGTCACAAGGTTATATTTAATTTCCCTCGGTTTTTACTCTCTATCTCCTACAACCCAACCAATTAACAGTCTAGGTCACAAGGTTACATATCCAATCCAATGGACGTTTGATAATAATGACCCAGATTTTGTTGCCAAGATACACATATTGTCCAGCAACTTGCGGCAAGGAAGTGGCTTCCCGTGAGTGACAGCTCGCCAGAAATGGCTGGATGATTTGTTCCGTTAACTTTGCGACGGTGGCACATTCCCGATCTCCTCCTGTGGTTTGTGAAGCTGCTACATTTGTGCAATATTTAACGTGCCTCTGACAGAAAGGGCTAGAAATGAACAATTAATGAGAAGGTTATGTCCAACAAAGATCTTGCATTTATCCGGTCATGTAATAATATTTTAAAAGTGGTAAATCATTCCCACTGGGCTTCACTCAGGCTGAACTGAACACCATTTGACACAGAGTCACGTCAGGAGCAATCAGAAACAAAATCTAAATATGCTCAGCAGATCTGGCAGCATCTATGGAGAGAGATTAACATTTCAGCTCCGTGACCTCTCATCAGAAACTGGGGACTTTAACTTTGTGGGTGGCATTTTTTGGCCGCGCTCGCCCCAAGACTGGAAAATCCCGCCTGAGGTCAACGAACCTTTTCATGTCTGTCCCCCGCCGCCCGCTACGATTCCCATGGTGGGCGGAACGGGAAAACTCCCCCATGTATCTCTCTTCACAGACGCTGCCTGACCTGCTGTGTATATCCAGTATTTTCAGTTCTAATTTCCGATTTCCCAAATCTGCAGTATTTTGCGTTTGTGTTTGGAGATGTTAGTCAGGTAATCAAAAGCGGGGCAAGATTTTAAGGAGTGTCTCAAAAGAGAAGAGAGGAATAGAGAGGTGGAGAGGTTGAAGTTAAAGTTTATTTATTAGTCACAAGTAAGGCTTACGTTAACATTGCAATGAAGTTACTGTGAAATTCCCCCAGTCGCCACAGTCCGCCGCCTGTTCGGGTCAATGCACCTAACCAGCATGTCTTTCAGACTGTGGGAGGAAACGGGAGCACCTGGAGGGAACCCATGCAGACACGGGGAAAACGTGCAAACTCCACGCAGTGGAAGAAATTCCGGATCGTCGGGCAAATTTGGATCATTTCCTGTATCTATTTGGAGCTTGGACACCGAACTACAGCAATATCTTTGTAATTTCAATAGGTATCTCTTCCTCTGGTCTCAGAATGGTTAATGCCTTGCTGCAAATTTCTCTTCTTACACTATTTTAATATCACTAACCTGAAACAGAGTAATGGCTTAATTAAAATAAGATCACTACGTGATTGTGTTTAACTAGGGGAAGTGAAAAGAAATGAGAAGGTGAAATAACTTTTTACTGAACAGGTGTAATTGGGTCTGAAACATGCCAGGGGAAATCAGAAACTAATCCAGCGCTTTTGGAAAACTGATGACTTGTGTTAGACTTGACCGGTCTATTACACTCAGAGGTGATGTGATGTTTCCCACTGGGGGAGATCCATTCACAGGTTCTGTTGATGGAAAATAAATTTCCTTCCCCTTCAGCCTGGCTTCTCTGACCTGTTTTTGTTGCTGCAGTGGGGCTTTCCTGCTGGACTAACCAGTCACTGCTACAAATGCACCAATGAGCCACTGTGAATTTACTGATGGCTATCGACTCTCCCCCGCATCTTCCCCACGGGCAATAGTTAGCATCATCAGTTAACAGGTTCATATTAAACATTGTTCAGATAGAAAGTACTTCTTTAGAACTCCAGGAAATCACAATTTCTGGATCTCACCGGTGCTGAAGTCAATATTTATCCCTCAACCAACATCAGTTTTAAAAAAAACAGATTAATCTCATTATTATCATAATTCTGTTTATGTGAGATTGCAGTGTCCATTCTGGCTGCCTTGTTTCCTACAGCACAACTGGACTCCACTTCAAGATGACTTCATTGGTTGCAAAATGCTTTGAGGTAATGAAAGGTGACATACAAATAGAACTTCTCTCCTTCTTACACATTCCACAAACTCGCAAGCCTGAGATCCGATTCTCCTCTCCCTTCTCCCCTGCTGGATTTTTCCAAGAAATTCTTCATATTATTCTTCGTCAAAGAGGATGAATGGATTAAACTAGATCAAGCAATGGATGAAAAGGAGATTAACACAGTTATTAATTCCATAATCTCTGGTAAATCTCAAAGTGATGGCAGCTTCCCTGGTCAATTTTTGTAATGCTTTTAAAACAAATGAGTATAGATGTGCCTGATCAAATTGAACAGCCCGTGCCCTGCTTTGGTTTCACTGATTCCCAGGAAAAAGGAAGGTGTGGCAGAATTCTATGACCATCGCAAGCACGGTGACTCGGGTCATAGAAACATAGAAGATGGGAGCAGGAGGAGGCCATTTGGCCCTTCGAGCCTGCTCCGCCGTTCATCACAATCATGGCTGATCATCCAACTCAATAGCCTAATCCTGCTTTCTCCCCATAACCTAAGATCCCATTTGCCCCAAGTGCTATATCCAGCTGCCTCTTGAATGGATTCAATGTTTTGTCATCCAACTACTTCCTGTGGTAATGAATTCCACCAGCTCACCACTCTTTGGGTGAAGAAATGCCTCCTTATCTCTGTCCTAAATGGTCTACCCTGTATCCTCAGACTGTGACCCCTGGTTCTGGACACCCCCAACATCGGGAACATCCTTCCTACATCTACCCTGTCTAGTCCTGCTAGAATTTTATAAGTCTCTATGAGATCCCCCCTCATTCTTCTGAACTCCAACGAAAACAATCCTAACCTACTCAATCTCTCCTCATACATCAATCCCGCCATCCCCAGAATCAGCTTGATAAACCTTCGCTGCATTCCCTTGAGAGCAAGAACATCCTTTCTCAGAAAAGGAGACCAAAACTGCACACAGTATTTTAGGTGTGGCCTCACCAAGGCCCTGTATAATTGCAACAATGATGTGGAGATGCCGGCGTTGGACTGGGGTAAACACAGTAAGAAGTTTAACAACACCAGGTTAAAGTCCAACAGGTTTATTTGGTAGCAAAAGCCACACAAGCTTTCGAGGCTCTGAGCCCCTTCTTCAGGTGAGTGGGAATTCTGTTCACAAACAGAACTTATAAGACACAGACTCAATTTACATGAATAATGGTTGGAATGCGAATACTTACAACTAATCCAGTCTTTAAGAAACAAAACAATGGGAGTGGAGAGAGCATCAAGACAGGCTAAAAAGATGTGTATTGTCTCCAGACACAATTGCAACAACAGTAAGAGGTCTCACAACACCAGGTTAAAGTCCAACAGGTTTATTTGGTAGCAAAAGCCACTAGCTTTCGAAGCGCGGCTCCTTCATCAGGTGAGTGGGATTTCAGTTCACAAACAGGGCATATAAAGACACAAACTCAATTTACAAAATAATGGCTGGAATGCGAGTCTTTACAGGTAATCAAGTCTTAAAGGTACAGATAATATGAGTGTACCTTTACATGAGTGTTTACTGCAGTCCAACGCCGGCATCTCCACATAATTGCAACAACACATTCCTGCTCCTGTACTCGAAACCTCGGAAATGAAGGCCAACATACCATTTGCCTTCTTTACTGCCTACTGCACCTGACAAGTCCTGACAAGTAGTCCAGCAAAAAAATCCCCTCTGCCTCTGCCCAAAAGTAAGGCGGGAGGGCAAGGTTGGCTTTAGGTGGCCAAGATGAGCCACGGAGGGCATTTACCCTTAGGGTAAATGAAAATAAAATGACATATGTTTACTTCAGTTTATTCCCGTTGTTAAAATTGGGAATGCAAGAGAAATCCCAGCGACTGGGAAATAATAAAAAAAAACAAAATACTGTTTCATGCAAAAATGTAGATTTATTTGCTAAATTATGTAAAATCTGTGAACCTTACTGAAAATTTATACATCATTACTACCTTCCGGCCTCTGCATTTCTGCCAAGCAAGCGAAATTGTTTTTTATTGCAGGGTACATGATGGAGGGGAAGATTTAATTGCGCTGTTTGGAATTATGAAATGTTTTGAGATAGTAGATAGGGAGAAACCAGAGTTGATAAACCAGAGGGCAGGGGAAAACGTGGAAATGGTCGAGAGCTTCAAGTTTCTAGGTGTCCAGATCACCAACAACCTGTCCTGGTCCCTCCACGCCCACGCTATATTTAAGAAAGCCTCTACTTTCTCAGGAGGCTCAGGAAATTTGGTATGTCCGCTACGACTCTCACCAACCTTTATAGATGCACCATAGAAAGCATCCTTTCTGGGTGTGTGGTAAACCACTGTCGTGCCTTCGGCACGGTTGAGCTGTATATATTGTTGCCACTACTGTTCATATATGAGACACTCCCTGACACCTTTAATTCGGCTGCACCCTTAACTGGAGGCTCCGCCCTCAGGGTATAAAGGCTGCAGCCCTCCCCCTCCGGCCTTCAGTCGGGAGGTCCACATGCTCAGTATTGTCTGTTTATTGTCTGTTCCACATCGTTCCTTTTTTAGTGAATAAAAGCCTTCTGTTTCTGGCAACATCAGCTTTGTCTATTTACCAGACGCGCATCAAGGTGTATCACTGCTTGGTATGACTCCTGCTCTGCCCAAGACTGCAAGAAACTATAAAGGGTTGTGAACATAGCCCAGTCCATCATGCAAACCAGCCTCCCATCCATTGACGCTGAATACACTTCCCGCTGCCTCGGCAAAGCAGCCAGCATAATTAAGGACTCCATGCACCATGGACATTCTCTCATCCACCTTCTTCCTTCGGGAAAAAGATACAAAAGTCTGAGGTCACGTACCAACCGACTCAAGAACAGCTTCTTCCCTGCTGCCGTCAGACTTTTGATTGGACTTACCTTGCATTAAGTTGATTTTTCACTACACCCTAGCTATGACTGTAACACTACATTCTGCACTCTCTCATTTACTTCTCTATGAATAGTATGCTTTGTCTGTATAGCGCACAAGAAACAATACTTTTCACTATATGTTAATACATGTGACAATAATAAATCAAATCAAATCAAAAGTCCAGTCCTTCACACAAACCAGCCTCCCATCCATTGATTCTGTCTATACTTTCCGCTGCCTCGGAAAAGCAGTCAGCATAATCAAGGACCACCATGAATCCTGGACATTCTCTCTTCCACCTGCTTCTTTCGGGAAAAAGATACAAAAGTCTGAGAACAAGTACCCCCGACTCAAAAACAGCTTCTTCCTGCTGCCATCAGACTTTTGAATGGATCTACCTTATATTAGTTGATCTTTCTCTACACCCGAACTATGACTGTGACACTACATTCTGCACTCTCTCTTTTCCTTCCCTATGTACAGTATGTTTTGTCTGTATAGCGCGCAAGAAACAATACTTTACACTGTATACAAATACATGTGACAATAATAAATCAAATCAAAAACCTATTCACTGTAATTGGCAAAACAATCAGGGAGATGAGGAATTGGAACAATATGTAGATAGTCCGACTAGAGAGGGGGCTATTCTGGACCCCTTGCCCTAAGGGAAGTGTAGAGACTGGGGATAAGCATGGGACCAAGGCCAGGCTAGCTAAGAAAAAGGGCAGGCTGGAGGAGGTCGAAATCAGTGGGCCTGGAGGTCTGGAGTGTATCTGCTTCAATGCAAGGCGTATAACAGGTAAGACAGATGAACTTAGAGCCTTGATTCATGCGTGGAACTTGGGATGTGGTTGCGGCTGGATGTTATTATAGCCCGTCTCCATTCCTATTTCCGATTATCTGGAATGCTTTGCCTGTAGAGGTGATGGAAGGAGAACATCATTTCAACAACAACATTGCTATCGCATCTTTTTAACTCAATGTCCCAAAGAGCTTCACAGGAGCAACCATTGAACCGAATTTGATACCAAGCCCTGTTACAGGCTGGACAGGTGAGCAAAAGCTCAAATAAAGAGATAAGTTTTAAGGATCACCTTAAAGGAAGATATGGAGAGAGTGAAAGAGAGGACAAGAAGTTTAGGAAGGCATCTTCAGAGTTTGGACCTGGGCAGCTGAAGGCACAACCATCAAGAGTAGTGCAAAGAAAATCTGAGGGGATCTGAGTGGGTACAAAGCATCCTAAAATGGGAGGGAAATCAGACAGCTGTCATTGTCCACATTGGCACGAATGACATAAGTAGAAAGAGTAGCAAGGTCCTGCAATGGCAATTTAGGGAGTTGGGTAGAAGGTTGAAAAGCAGGACTTCTGGGGTAGTTATCTCAGGATTACTCCGTGTGCCACATGCTAGTGAGGCTAGGAACAGGGAGATAGTGCAGCTGAACATGTGGCTAAAGAGCTGGTGTAAGAGGGAGGGCTTCAGATTTGTGGATCATTGGGATGTCTTCCAGGGAAGCTGGGGCCTGTACAAGAAGGACGGGTTACACCTGAACTGGAGGAGCACCAATATCCTGGCTGGGAGTTTCGCCAGTATGGTTCAGGTGGGTTTAAACTAGTGTGGCAGAGGGATAGGTCAGCAAGTATAGAGACTGGGGATGAATATGGGACCAAGGCCAGGCTAGCTAAGAGGAAGAGCAGGCTGGGGGAGGTCGAACTCAGTGGACCTGGAGGTCTGGAGTGCACCTGCTTCAATGCATGTCGTATAACAGGTAAGACTGACGAACTTAAAGCCTTGATTCATGCATGAAACTTGGATGTGGTTGCGGTAACGGAGACTTGGTTAAAAGAGGGACAGGACTGGCCACTAAATGTTCCGGGAGACAGGTGCTTTAGGCGAGACAGAGGGGAAGGCAAAAGAGGTGGGGGAGTTGCAATACTGGTCAGGGAACATATTACAGCTGTACAGAGGGAGAACACTTTGGAAAAATCATGTAATGAGACACTGTGGGTAGAACTTAGAAACAGGAAGGGGGCAGTCACTATGATAGGGATGTACTACAGGCCTCCCAACAGCCCACGGGACGTTGAAGAATGGATATGTGAGCAGATTCTGGACAGGTGTAGAAATAATAGGGCTGTTGTAGTGGGAGACTTTAATTTTCCCCATATTGACTGGAAATCCCTTAGGGCTAAGGGTCCGGATGGTGAGGAATTTGCGAAGTGTGTCCAGGAAGGTTTTTTTTGGAACAGTATGTGGATAGTCCGACTAGAGAGGAGGGGCTATACTGGACTTGGTACTCGGGAATGAGCCCGGCCAGGTCATCAAAGTTGCAGTGGGGGAACATGTGGCAAACAGTGGCCACAATGCCGTAAGTTTTCAGATACTCATGGAGAAAAGGACAAGCGGGGTCAGTGGACCTTTGCATGGTCTGTCCCATTGCATGGACGGGAAAATTCTGCCCATAGTGTCCTTATAGCACAGAAAGAGGCTATTTGGTCCAAGTCGAGGCTGGCTTCCTGTAGGGCAATCCAGTCTATCCCATTCTGCTATTTTTTTTATTTCTGTAACCCCGCAAGATTATTCGTTATATTCCCTCTTGGAGTCGTTGATCATCTCCGCTTCTGCCACCCTCAGAGGCAGCGAGCTTTTGACGATCGTTTTGCTTTCTGCTTCTTTTGGTGGCACATTTTTATTTAACTAGTCAGAGCCAGTGACCTCATCAGAGGACGAGTTGAAATGAGTTAGAGAGTTCAGCCGCACGAAGAAGATGAATTAACACCCAAAGCTGCAATGACACGGCCACTGAATCACTCTGAGCTAGCGGCAATACTGTTCATTGAATAAACTAATATTAGTTCAGCTGGCTAACACTGTCGGATCCCATAACGCCTCCTAACCAGTTTCTGCAAAAATCCCATTGGCACTCGTTGTTCGAAGGTAATTTTAGAGAAGACACAAGAATGTTAAAGTAAAAACAGAAAATGCTGCAGATAACACACAGCGGGTTAAGGTGGGATCTGCTCAGAGGGAGAAAAACTGGGTTACCTTTCCAGGTCTGTAAGCTTTCATCAGAAAATGATTGTGGTTTGATCTTTAGATAGGGTTTCTCAGCGTGAAAGTCATTAAATGGGAGAAATGTTTGGAAGAGCATGCCGATATTTCTTTAGAAATGAATGGTTCTGTGGTAAAATTCACATAAACAGTAATCATACGGTGTCACAGTGGTTAGCACTGCTGCCTCACAACACCAGGGACCTGGGTTCAATTCTCGGCTTGGGTCACTGTCTGTGCGGAGTCTGCACGTTCTCCCCGTGTCTGCGTGGGTTTCCTCCAGGTGTTCCGGTTTCCTCCCACGGTTCAAAAGACGTGCTGGTTAGGGTGCGTTGACCCGAACAGACGCCAGAGTGTGACGACTAGGGAATTTTCACAGTAATTTCATTGCAGTGTTAATGTAAGCCTACTTGTGACACTAATAAATAAATTTGAACTCAAACATTTGAACTATGATAGTGTACTATCATAGCGATAAAGTAAAAGTTTATTTATCAGTCACAAGCAAGGCTTACATTAACACTGCAATGAAGTTACTGTGAAATTCCCCTAGTTGCCACACTTCGGAGACTGTTCAGGTCAATGCACCCTAACCAGCACATCTTTCAGACTGTGGGAGGAAACCGGAGAACCCGGAGGAAATCCATGCAGACACGGGGAGAACGCGCAAACTTCACACAGACAGTGACCCAAGCCGGGAATCGGACATGGGTTCCTGGCACTGTGAGGCAGCAGTGCTAACCACTGTGCCACCGTGCCACCCCATAATACGCTGCTGTCTGAGCCTCTCTATCCAACCAGTAAAAGATCACATTTTTCATGATGAGGATATTCCTTTAAGTCTTTTCCCCACTTAATACAGCGGTCAGCTGTGTTCCGCTTCCCGTGGCCTGTGACGACCTTGGCGGGCGTCTCCTGGAGGGCCGGGTACTCGGGGGCCCTGGCCGACCTTCGAGTGTCACAGATGTAGCTGTGCCATCCTGTTCAGCCAACTGCCCAGGAGACTGATTTTTGGGGAGTCGGTTTAGCTCAGTTGGCTGGTCAGCTGGTTCAGAACGATGTCAACAGCGTGAGTTCAATTCCTGTACCGGCTGAGATTATTCATGAAGGCCCCGCCTTCTCAACTTTCCCCCTCACCTGAGGTATGATCCTCAGTTTAAATCACCACCAGTCAGCTCTCCCCCTCAAAAGGCAGAGCTGCCTATGTTCATCTGGAACTATGGCAACTTTACCGTACCTTTACACGAAACCGGTTAGAAATTCTGGAATTGTTAGCACTATTTAATTTGATTTCACTTGGACTTCATTGTATTTGGGTGGATGAAATGCAGAAACTCCATGCCAAAAATGAATAAAAGAACTAAAGAAAGAAAGACTTTGGCCCAGATTTAGCCACTTTGCCACAGCAAGTAGTCCATCGTGGTGAACTGATCCACTTCAGATCAGCCATGATCTTATTGAATGGCGGGGTAGGCTCGAGGGGCTAGATGGCCTACTCCTGCTCCTATTTCTTATGTTCTTATGAAGATGGCGGATGAGCCTGGAAACCCTAACTCCCGGTTCTGAACATGGCATTTCCAATTTTTGTGGGGGTGGGACTGGAGGTGGGTCAGGGTTCATGCATGCATGGTTTACAGAGGCAGCTGCCTCCACTGAAGTGAGATTTTGGTGAGCCAGGAGTGTGAAACCTGGGATGTGTCTGAACCTGATGGATTTGACTGAAAATCCACCTTTGGAGAGGTTAGCTACCCCTCTGGATATGACCCCTGGCCACCTTTTGTCAAGATAGGGCACCTTTTGGGAGAGATACGGCACCCTTTAGGATTGTTAAAATGTAACATGATTGTATGTAAAAGTTAGTTAGTTTATTGGAAATGTCAAAGCTGTCAAAGAACTGTCAAAGCTGTCAAAGAAGGATGCTAGGTGAGTTGGCTTGGAGGGGGTAAGGGAAAAGAGTGGAGGGTGGGGAGTATGAGTTTACACTGAGTTGGCTGAAGGGCTGTAAAGGACCTTGGGGATGTGGGGGCCAGAGGGGCTATGAGGGGCAGGCAGGGGAATGAGTGGCATAGCTTGGCATGGATAGTCATGGGCAGTGTGAGTAGGGGTGACAGGACAGTGAAAGGTCAGGACTGGACGGTTGTTTTTTATTTCATCTTTCAAAAGTTTAGTTCAAAGAAACGCTGGAGCGTCGAGTGAGACCTTAAGCCCAGCACACCTTCGCACCTGACAGCATCCACACTCATTCCGGGGATGGAGTGGCCATCTTCGAATCCAGCTCAACTCCTGGTCCAGCCCACCCTGGAACAGAAATCTGAGTTGCAGGGAACCATTTTTAAAAGTCAGGTTCCCAGAGGCGAGAATTCCCATCTCTCTCTCTCTGCACCTAATCTGGGATCCAAAATCTGAGCCTTGCATTCAACTGGTGCCTTTCAGAACCAAAAGACATCCCAAAGTGCTTTAGAGCCAATGAAGTAATTTTGAAGTGTAGTCATTGCGTTAGTGTAGGATACAAGGCAACCAATTTGCACTCAGCAAACTCCCACAAATAGCCATGTGATAATGAGCAGATAATCTGTTTTATTCATGTGAATTGATGGATAAGTATTGTCCAGGACACTAGGATAACTCGCCTCCTCTTTTTCAAAACAGTGCATTTGGATCTTATACGTGCAATTGAAACTGCAGATGGGGCTTTGTTTTAACATCTCATCTGAAAGACAGCACTCTTGACAGTGTAGCACTCCTTCGGCAATGCACTCGAACTGGCGGCCTAGATTTGTTTGTCCTAGGGTGGACTTAAACCCACTCCCTCTGACTCAGGAGTGGGAGTGTTACTGACTGAGTCATGGCCGACATTCAACAGTAAGGAGTCTAACAACACCAGGTTAAAGTCCAACAGGTTTATTTGGTAGCAAACGCTGCTCCTTCATCAGGTGAGTGGAAGATCTGCTCATAAACAGCAAACAGGGCATATAAAGACACAAACTCAATTTACAGAATAATGAATAATGATTGGAATGCGAGTCTTTACAACTAATCAAGTCTTAAAGGTACAGACAATGTGAGTGGAGAGAGCATTAGCATAGGTTAAAGAGATGTGTATTGTCTCCAGACAGGACAGCCAGTGAGACTTTGCAGGTCCAGGCAAGTTGTGGGAGTTACAGATAGTGTGACATGAACCCAAGATCCCGGTTGAGGCCGTCCTCATGTGTGCGGAATCTGGCTATCAGTTTCTGCTCAGCGACTCTGCACTGTCGCGTGTTGTGAAGGCCACCTTGGAGAACGCTTACCACCTGACGAAGGAGGAGAGCTCTGAAAGCTAGTGGCTTTTGCTACCAAATAAACCTGGTTGGACTTTAACCTGGTGTTGTGAGACTCCTTCCTGTGTTTACCCCAGTCCAACGCCGGCATCTCCACATCATGACATTCAACTGAGCCATGGTTGATACATAATATTTAAACAAAGAGTTTGCCTGCCTGAGGTGGGTGTTTCTGCCACAATTGGCCCTACCTGACGGGAGATTACATTTAAACATAAAAACAAGAAGCAGGAGTAGGCCGTGCGGCTCTTTGAGCCTGCTCCGCCATTCATTCTGATCATGGCTGATCATCGAATTCAATACTCTGATCCCGCCTTCCCCCCATACCCCTTGATCACTTTAGCCCCAAGAGCTATATCTAATTCCGTCTTGAAATCACACAACATTTAGGCCTCAACTACTTTCTGTGGTAGCGAATTCCACACATTCACCATCCTCTGGGTGAAGAAGTTTCTCCTCACCTCAGTCCTAAAAGGTTAGAACTGGACGGATAAAGGATTGGAATTTGGAGGCAAGAGATGAGAAACAAAGTAGTAGGTGACATCTTTGGGGGAGGGCAGTGGGCGGGTTGTGGATGGGTGGATGGAGAGGGCAGAGATGAGAAGGAGGTAGGTTACATCTTTGGGAGGGGGAGGGGGTGCCAGGTGCACATATGAACCCCCCCTTTCTTCCTGCCTTTTCAAAGAAGCCTTTATAAAATTGGCCTTCTTGCCCTGCCCTGCCTGTCACTGCCCAGCATTTTATGGTAGTGGAGGTAGATTGAGATCCTTTGTTGCAAATTAATTGGGCAGTTGATGAACTTAATAGGCGTGAGGTTGAACAGCCCACCTCATGTCTTACCCAATCGCTTTCCCCGCCCCCTATATGGTGGGGAACAGGTCGAGGAGTGGGCAGGAAGGAGTTTAGGTGCCTGACACATTTTTATGTGATTCCCCCCTGCTCGCTGCCCCCCCAACCAAAAACAGTTGGTCGCCACTTCCATTACTCCTCTAACCACAACAGTTTGTCTCATAATTGCTCCTTTTTTTCACTTCATCCAATGGAACGTTGGTAAAGCGAAGGTCCCTGACCAGGTGGGAGATTTACCATCAGCATCTCCTGCATGGCCATCACTGTGAAATATATGAAACTTTTAGAAAATCAACAGAATGCTGCTGACAGCAGCGTGTAATTACTGGCAGCTCGTTTAGGAATTGGCCGTGTTAATAGAGGGATTGAACTTGCTGCTTCAGTTGAGCTGCATTCTTTGTAATGAATAAAGAATTTCATTCTGAAACTTATCTCCAGAACACAGCATTGTATATCTCCAATTTATTACTTGCTTCATTTCAGACAGGAGCTTGTTACCTGGGCCAGGCCAGGCCTATATTTGCACGTGATTGCCCATGCAGTCTATCACTCTGCTGAGTGACGCACTTGTTAAGATGTCCCAGGACCAGACAGTAAATATTTCCATGTAAACTCCCACAAGGCAGTTTATTAATTCCGTACTGTTACTGGAATTACAACCGGCAACAACTCGCATTTATATAGCGCCTGTAATGTCCCAAGGTTCTTCACTGGAGTATTACCAAGCCAGACCTGACACTGAGCCACGTAAGCAAATACCAAGACAGATGCCTACAAGTTTGGTCCAAAAGGAAGTTTTAAGGAACATCTTAAAAGAGGAGAAAGAGAGAGGCGGTGGGAGGGGGGGGGGGGCTGGTGGGGGGTGGAATTCCAGAACTTGTGGCCCAGGCAACTGAAGGCACGGCTGCCGATGAGGACACACACAAGAGGCCAGATTTGGAGCAACACAGATTCCTTGGCAGGGCGAAGAGCTGGGAGTTGAGAATGTAAAAAAAAATGCGGAATAAACTGGTTGCAGCAAGCTTGATAACAGCTATTTCAAACTAATCTACAACCAATCGAAAGCCCCAATCATTATTGTCAGCACAGAAACAGGCTGGGGATAGTTAGTGGCAATTTGATCATCTTGGCCAGCATCTTGAAGAAGTGACTCCATCATCGCAAAGCAGAAACCAGTCCATTATATCATAATTGAGATAAAGCACCAACAGACTTTATTGATCCCAAAGTACAGCAGATGAAAAGGAAGAGTGTGTGTGTGTGCGAGCGAGTTGGGGGGGAGGGTGGAAGATAACAGGCTGATCAACATCTTAAAAAAAAAGCACAGAGAATGATCTGTAATAGAAGCTTCAGCCACTCATCGCATCGTGTAAGATCTACCATCATCTTGTGAACCGAGAAAAGGGCAAAATGGTCAAGAGCAAGTGTGATGTTGAAATGTGAAATTGAAAGAGAATGATGGGGGAGGGAGAGGAACCAAGAAGAGGCATGGCTCGCGGTTGGAGTGGGTTGTCAGGCTGTTGCTGCTGTGTGATTCCAAGGGTGGGATTTTCAGACCCCCGGTGCCGTGCAGTGCCGGAGGCAGCCTGCCATTGGCCGACGGTGGGATTTTCCGGTGCCGCCGCTGTCAATGGGTTTTCCCTTTGTTTGCCCCTCCGCCGCCCGGACACCCACTGAGCAGCTGGAAAATGTCATCCTGTGATTTTGCAATGTTGCAAAATGAGAGGCAGATGATGAATGGACTCATTCCATAACATCACTGAAATCCAGGCTAAATCATCATTCTTTCGGGACAGTTTCTTTACAATATTTATCTTCTCAGGACAGTTAAAGCTTTAAAGGTTATTTATTAGTGTCACAAGTCGGCTTACATTAACACTGCAATGAAGTTACTGTGAAAATCCCCTAGTCGCCACACTCTGGTGCCTGTTCGGGTACACGGAGGGAGAATGTAGCACGGCCTATGCACCTAACCTGCACATCTTTGGACTGTGGGCGGAAACCAGAGCACCCGTAGGGAACCCACACAGACATAGGGAGAATTTGCAGATTTCGCACAGTGACCCAAACCGGGAATTGAACCCCGGTCCCTGGCGCTGTGAGGCAGCAGTGCTAACCACTGTGCCATCATGCCACCCCAAAACCCAATGTTTCAGGAAAGCTCTAATTTTCTCATGTTAACTATGGGTTGCCTGATTAAATCCATTTGGATATCTCAACAATTCATGGATATAAATCATGTTCCTCTTCAAAAATATTTTTAATGAATGGAAAACAGTTCCAGCCTCTATTTACAATTGAGTCTTAAAAATTCCTTGTGGCTCTTCTCCAATGCATCCATGTCCTTGTGGACGTAGAGTGCAAAACATTGTGACACTGTTCAAAGTACTATGTGGACGTGGTGCAGAATAGGTTATGTGCTAACTTGGGGCTTCAGTGTGGAATGGGCTGTGAGCTAACAATTCATGTGCTATCAATTATGTACTAATTGGGGCAGCACTCTACCTCCACGGTGGCACAGTGGTTAGTACTGCTGCCTCGCAGCGCCAGGGACCAGGGTTCGATTCCTGGCTTGGGTCACTGTCTGTGCGCCGTCTGCACGTTCTCCCCATGCCAGCGTGGGTTTCCTCCGGGTGCTCCGGTTTCCTCCCACAGTCTAAATATGTGCGGGTTAGGTGAATTGGCCATGCTAAATTGCCCCTTAGTGTCACGGGGACTAGCTAGGGTAAATGCGTGGGGTTATGGAGACAGGGCCTCGGTGGGATTGTGGTCGGTGCAGACTCGATGGGTCGAATGGCCTCCTTCTGTACTGGAGGGATTCTATTCTACGATTCTAATGAATGATATACAGGAGACCCTCTGGTTCATCCAGCCTTTCTCATACAATTGTGAAACCTCGTTCATCAAAATCTACACACTGTCCACCCCACTCCCAAACACCATGCGATTTCCTGAGACAGGGAAAAAAGCAGTTCAAAAATTCAGGCCATATGGGGAACATAAATTTGGGCCATTCCTCTCCATCCCCACTCGGTGATGGGAACGAGCCTAGCGGATCATTCTGAGCCTGATAATTCTCTGATGTACTTACCTGTAAGAAGTCATTATTTGTGTGTGTAGAAACTGTTCAGAGAAAGGATTTGGATTTTCTGGCAGTATCCTACTGTATGCACTTGTAGTGTATCCTTACCCAGGTTTTTGACTAATTTTGGCCTCTTGAGCATTGCCAATTTAATCACTCCACCATGGGGGGGATGTGCTTTCTGCTGCCTAGGGCCCAAGATCTGGTGTGCCCTCCCTAAACATCTCTGCCTCTCTATCCCTCTACCACCTCCTTTAGGACAACTCTTAAAACCTACCCTTTTGACCAAGCTTTTGGTTATCTGCCCTAGTATCTCCTTATGTGGTTCAGTGTCTAACGTTGCTTAATAATGCTCCAGTGAAACACCTTGAGATGTTAAAGGCATTACGTAGATACAGGTTATTGTTATCCTCAAAGACGGATGGGGAAGTGTTTGGGACAGATACTTGGCAGGGGAAGAAATTATTTGGAAGGTGCAGCTTCTAGTGGAACTAGGCAAACTTAGAGGTCAATTCCCCCAGGGGCAGGCAACGTGTGGGATGCCACCCACATGGCCTTCTTCAAGACTGATTTTCTCCCCCAAGGTGCCTGTGCAGCATTATGTAGCAAATGACTAATGGGGCTGATTACAAAGAAATCAAAAACATTCTGAAAAACCGTACACTTGCTGTTCAATCAATTGCTCTGTAAACAATTGGTCCATGCAGGGTAACATTTTGATTTTATTTTTTTATTCATTCACAGGAGATGTGCTTATAGAAAGGGATGAACAAACTTCCGAGACCGTATAGAACTTCAACAAAAACAGCTTTATGCAACATGCATGAGGGAGAGCAGAACTCGTGGCTGTAACTACATCTTGTGTCCGAACTACTATGCTGATAATCGGTTCTTACATATTCTTATACCCCTTTCTTTACATTACAAAGTCTTACATTTACATCAGGTCATCATATTGTTACTTTGAATTGGTTACAGTTCTGTTTTTGATCACATTATACGGTTCCATTGTCTTGGGTGCTTCAGCTTTAATCGCTTTCTGGACATCTCCTGTCCACCTGTTTACAATATCAAAGCATTGTGTTTGTCAAACTGATTTCGATGGGGTTTTCAGAGGCACAATGGTTCCTCTAGACATTTTAGAGCCGTGGTCATTGATATCGATTCTCATGTGGTTGTTGTAACCTTGGAGCGATACCACCTGGGGTGTGACTGCTTTAGTACCGTCTGAGATATTGTGATTTGTATTTTGTCCTGTCTGCCTGCAGTGAGTGTGGTCTGTTTAATCCTTTCCATACACTCGTCTCCTGCTGCAGCCCACACTCCCTGGGTTTTGCCCTACTACAGTGCTGATCATTGGGCATTTAAGGCACCCATCCCACTATTGTTGTCTGAGGGTGGTGTAACAATTTGATACCACTGATTGTCTTGCTAGGTCTGTTCAGATGGCAGTGAAGAGTCAACCCCACTGGCGTCACGTATGGACCAGCCCGGGTCAAGGTGGCAGACCTCCCTCCCTAAAGAACATTAATGAATCACCCTTGATAATTTCATGGCCACTTTTACTGAAACTCGCTTTTTTTGTTTTTAATTCCCAATTTTATTTCAAACCGGAATCAAAGTCACAAAATGCCAGTGGTGGGATTTTGACCTCTTGTTCTCCAGATTATGAACCCTGGTGCCTGGATTACAATTCAGTAACAATTCCCACGAGGCAACCTCATCTCCCATTGGAAAACTTAATGCAAAAAGACTGAGATAAAAATAAATGATGAAACTTGCAGTAGCTGCAAGTAATAAATTCATATAGCTTGGGGATCTGCAGTTACAATTTCACTGTAACGTCAATTCCACTCACAATTTTGGCATCAGGACTGTGGACAGACAGTATCGTAGTGCTTTATGGCTGGGGCAATTTATTGAATAAATTCGAGCAGTGAGCAGATGGCAGATTGAGACTTTCTGTCAGTATCAGAGAAGATGGCATTTGCTTGTCTAATTAGCCAGGGTGTGCTTAGCTCCACAGCAAGCATCCTTGTCAGGGCTCAGAGGAGGCTTGGACAACTAGAGAAGGGACCGCAGTGTTGACTTTGTTACTGAACCCACTGTGAGGCCCTTTGCACTTGAGTGAGAGCGGGGTATCTCACACACAGCACTCTTACTGCCTGAGATAGTGTGCTGTGTCCTCCTTTCTGTAGTAATGCATTGTTTTTGTTTTGCTATCCAGCACCATATGCACACACAAGCTGCAGTTATATCAGTTACCGCAGCGTACATCAAACACACTTAGAACGTTAGATCAGTCTAGCAACGAGCCAGCAATGAACCTTATGAAGAGGGAAAGAGTTTCGTTTAGGTAGCGTTCTTCACAATCTCATGATGACCCAAAGGGCTTCACAGCCAACGAAGCTCTTTTACATTCAGCCTTGTAAGGCAGGAAACACAGCAGCCAAACTGTGCACAGCAAGATCCCACAAACAGCAACATGGCAAGGACCGGATAACCTGTTCTGTAGCAATGCTGTTTAAGGGATAAATATTAGCCAGGGGAAAACTCCCCTGCTCTTCTTCAAAATAGTGGCATGGGACCACTTACGCCCAGCAGAAAGGGCAGTCAACAGGGCCCCAGTTCAATGCCTCTCCTGCACACTGTGATAGGACCAGGACAGGTATCCAGTGTCTTAATCTAATGTCTTACCCAAAAGATGGCACCTCTAACAATGGAAGGCTCCCTCAGCGCTGCATTTTACTATATCTAATACATCCGAGCAATGTAGCTCTTCCTCGGCGACTGGAACATTCATTCCCCACAACAGAAGTCCTGAGGACTTTCTGGATGAAATTTCCTCGTTGTGGTAAATTAGTGGGTGTATTTCTGCTCGGAATAGGTGCTGCGAGATTGCCAACATAGCTTTTTACTTGGTGAGACAAGGCTGATTGGCATTGAGTTTGTGTGAGAAGTGAGCGCGATGGAAACTCACTATAAGGATAAACATTTCCAATGCTTGGCTGTGAGATGTAGTGTTAGGAAAGGAACACTTCAGTTCGTGACTGTGAGCAACAGGATCGATATGACTTGTTAAAGGGATCGAGAATGTTGTGGAGAAAGTGTTACAGCAAGTGAGAGTGTTGTGGCAATAAATGGCTGTGGGAGGTGGGAGTGTTGTGTTAGACACCTCAGGAGAAAGATCCCAGCTGGAGGGCCTTAAGACAATATATGGTTCGGGATGAAGTTAAAATTCCACATGGAATACAAGCAGCAAAGCTTCACACGTTACACTGTTTGCTCAGAGGAATATTTCCACACACTGTTTTAGGTGGAATAAGGAACATATGAACCTCAGGGTTGGCATTTAGTTCCTCAAGTCTCTCAGTGAGATCATGGATGATCTGCAACCTAACTCCAGATCCTCTTTCTCCCAAATCCCTTCAAGCTTTTGTTTAACAGAAAATTATCAATTTCAGTTTTAAAATTAACTTAGCATCATCTGGTGTTTGCACAAGAGAATGCGAAACCCTTCACCTTTTGCATATGGAATCATAGAATCCCTACAGTGCAGAAGGAGGCCATTTGGCCCATTGCGTCTGCACCAACCACAATCCCACCCAGGCCTTATCCCCATAACCCCATGCATTTCCCTAGCTAGTTCCCCTGACATTAAGGGGCAATTTATCATGGCCAATCTACCTAACCCACACATCTTTGGATTGTGGGAGGAAACCGGAGCACCCGGAAGAAACCCACGCAGACATGGGGAGAATGTGCAAGCTCCACACACTCAGTGATCCAAGCTGGGAATTGAACCTGGGTCCCTGGCGCTGTGAGACAGCAGTGCTAACCACTGTGCCACCCAGAATAGTGTCATGGGATCGTTTACATCGTCCAGGAGGGTAAAAAAGGGCCTTGGTTTAACTCTTTATCTGAATGTCTGCACACCCAACAGTGCAGCACTCCCTCAGTATCGCAACTGAGCGTCGGTTTAGATTGTGTGGTCAAGTGTCTGGAGTGGAGCTAGACCCAGTTTTCCTCTGACTCGAGGCGAGGGTGCTACCTACTGAGGCTGAGATGTTTCTCTAAAATACACAGCTCAACTCAAATTCTGCAGCACTGTGCTGTGCACTAACACTAATGTGCATGGGCTCAGTGCTGATATCCTTGGTCTCTGTACAGCTGACAGTGGAATGGGATGGAAAGTTCACTTTTTAGAGATCTGGCAGTGGTCAAAATTGTTTAGCGATCCCCTTCTGAGCTTAGGCAGAAAGCTCGGGCAGCTGAGTCTGTCCCTGGTGAGTCCCAATATGGTTTATGCCAACTGAAGTTGGTCTGGAGATGCCAGTGAGATGAAAAAGATATACAAGATGCACTCCGGCAAGTTGCCAAGGCTCCTTTGACAGCACTTTTCGTTCCCACGACCTCTACCTCAAGCCTGCAGACACATGGGTATAGCACCACCTGCAGGTCCCACCCCGAGTCACACACTATCCTGACGGGGGAGGTGATGGCCTCATGGTATGATCGCTAGTCTATTAATCCAGAAACTCAGCTAATGTTCTGGGGACAGCATTTATTGCCCATCCCTAGTTTTGCCCGAGGGCAGTTGAGAGTCAACCACATTGCTGTGGCTCTGGAGTCACAGGTAGGCCAGGTCGGGTAAGGCCGGCAGATTTTCTTCACTAAAGCACATTAGTGAATCAGATGGGCTTTTCCTACAATTGAGGTCAATTGCACTTGAAATCTTTTAAATTATCTTCCTAATTGTCTGCCGACCTGTGCTTTCGTTCGCTGACCAAAATGTTGCATGGGTGGGTGCGCGGTGATGCCGGATGCACACCCAACATCTTCGCATTTGATTTTACGTACTTCTGGGTCGAGTGTGTGCCCGCACATTGGCTTAAAATTCTGGCCAAGGAGAAGAATGGACCATCCGTGCCTAACTAAGGAAATTAAAAATAGCATCAAGTTGAAAGAAAAAGTGTTGAATTCTGCAAAGATTAGGTTAGAAGACTGGATAGAATTTAACAACCAGTAAAGAATGGCTAAAAAATTGAGGGAGAAATTTGAGTTTGAGAGAAAGATGGCTAGAAATAAAGAAACCAATAGTAACAGTTTCTACAAATATCTGAAAAGGAAAGGAGTAATTAAAGGGAGCATTAGTCTTTGTGAGTAAGAATTGGGAGTTAATAAAAAATGATGACTATTCATTAATAATAATTAATAATTAAAATGGTGGAAGTGTTGAATGGATATTTTGTGTTTGTCTTCACTTCAGGAAACACAAATAACATCCCAAAAATACTTGTAAATCAAGACATGAGAGGGAGGGAGACACTCAGGACGATCACCAGGGAAAGAGAACTCGGTGGGAGTTCCAGGAATGGCCACCACTCATGATGGCGCTGTTGGGGCCAGAGAACTGCTGGCCATCAGATTGTCAGGCACCTTGCTTCAGGTGGGAATTCCTCCCGAGGGTTGGTCAAAAGTCCTGCCTCCAATCAATTAACAGCGTTCCTGATATTAAATTGCTGTGGGACAGCAGTTGAATTTGTGGGTGGGCTTGCGATCCCCCCGCCCCCCCTACCCCACATGTTTTATTTTGGGGAGGCAGGGATTACAGTCGATGGTGTCTGGGAACACAAAGATAAGGGATTGATATGACTGAACATGGTTTTTAAAACATGCTAATTCTATTGGGCTAAATGGTCTGAAATATTTTGAAAGCTGTGAGGAAGTGACATAAAGTGACATTGACGGATGATATCAGAGTTTGTCTTCCTTTGAAAGGCAGAGCAACGAGGAGACATTGTTTATATGTGATATCTGGCAAACTCTATCTTTAATTCTCTCAGCAAAAGTTTGAAAGAATTCAGTAACTTAAGAATGTGGGGCGGCACGGTGGTGAGCACTGCTGCCTCACAGCACCAGGGACCTGGGTTCGATTCCTGGCTTGGGTCACTGTCTGAGCGGAGTCTGCACATACTCCCCGTGTCTGCGTGGATTTCCTCCAGGTGCTCCAGTTTCCTCCCACAGTCCAAAGATGTGTGGGTTAGGTGGATTGGCCATGCTAAAATGCCCCTTAGTGTCAGAGAGACTAGCTAGGGTAAATACATGCGGTTATGGGGATAGGGCATGAGTGGGATTGTGGTTGGTGCAGGCCCAATGGGCCAAATGGCCTCCTTCTGCATTGTAGGGATTCCATGGATTCTATGAGGCATGTATTGCTTAATTGCCCCATGCTTATAAAATTATTTTTATCATAATTGTGACCAGGAGGGAAAGCTACTGTTATTGATAAAGATCTTGAAGGCATATGCAACATTTCTGAGGAGTGGAAAATTACTGGATGTGTTTAAACAGATAAACATTGTTAAGGAGTCTCTAATATCAAAGCTCAAACAAAGAATGAGGTCCTTCATTTAATAACTGTAAGATAAGATGGATTTTGATAGGACAGCACAATCTTGTCAGTAAAACATCTTGCTCTATTTGGAATAAAAGATATTAAAAAATTGCTGTAAAAAGTGAGCTGATGCTTAGGTTGGGTAGCTTGGTCAAGTGCTGGAGGATGCGATCAACAAGGAGTTTGACCTCTGGCTGGGTGATCATATGTAGGATTTTTCATAATGTATCTGTGAGTAACAGGTGCATTGTATTGTATCTTGGATTGTTCAAACCTTGTGAAGACATATGTTTTTAACTTGAGCTTTGATCATTGTCTCATTATTTTTGTAATTCTCATGTCCGATCTGTAGGTTAGAAGGTCATATATTGCGTGACTTTGTAAGTGGCAAGCCATTTACCTCATGAAGGTTTGACACTCTGGACTTGAGTATTTTGTGCTCAAGATTTCACGCTGGCGACCGCACAAGAGAATTTTCAAGAACCAGGAGACCACCCACGAGCAGGTGGAAGAGAGGAAACCGAGGGTGGGGGGAAGAGGGGAAACCAAGAGGGAAAAAAGAGGAATCCCAGAGTGAAGGGGAGGTGGAGGACCAAAGATGTGAAGAAGAGAAGAAACTGAAGGTGTGGGGAAGAGGAGAAATGATAGGTGGGGAGGGGGGCTGGGCGCGGGATGCATGGGGGGCTGATTGGGGAAAGAAAGCTGTGGGGGTAGAGGGGAAACTAGGCATTGGCGAGCGATTAAGAGGAGAGAAACGAGAGATGGATGAACTTACGATTCCACCAATAAGTAATAAATAACTCACTGGAAATTGCACTGATACTGAAATCGCCCTAACAGCTAGTGACACTACTGGTGTTACCATCATAACCAACAGAAGCACTGATAGTCTATGTAACTGCCTATAAAGCAGTTTGAGGTTGTGCTAGATAAATTCAAGACTTTCTTACTTTCTTTATTAATTAATGTTCACGGGAAATCCAGTCTCAAGTTGATAAAATTGCCAAATAGAAAAGAAATTAGCATCCAAATAAAGGGAATTTCTGACCCTTTCACATAATGCTTGACACCGATAAGCATCACACTCTATAAGTGAATTTATAATACAGATTTTTAAAAATACAAGCTGCTTTATTCCATGATTAGCATAGAGCTTTCTACCTATTACTGCATCAATTTGAAAGAAGAGAAATAATATCTGGTTCCATGAACCAATTAAACAGGCTCTTCAGCCTAACTAGTCCATACTGATGTTAATGTTCCACGCAAATTTCCTCCCACTCTACATCACCTAACCCTATCAGCATAACCTTCTATTCCTTTTTCTCTCACATGCCTAAGCAGCCTACCCTTCAATCTATCTGTGCTGTTTGCCTCAATTCCATCTTTTAATCACTCTTCAGGGAAAGAACTTTCTCCTGAATTCGCTACGGGGTTTATTTGGGGAGGCGATGGCCTAGTGGTATTATTGCGAGACTACTAATCCAAAAACTCAGCTAAATTTCTGGGGACACTGGTTCGAATCCCGTCACGTCAGATAGTGGAATTTGAATTCAATAAAAAAGATCTGCAATTAAAAACCTACTGATGACCATGAAACCATTGTCGATTGTTGGAAAACCCATCTGGTTCACTAATGTCCTTTGGGGAAGGTAATCTGCTGTCCTTACCTGGCCTGGCCTGCATGCGATTCCAGAGCCACAGCAATGTGGTTGACTCTCAACTGCCCTCTGAAATGGCCTAGCAAGCCACTCAGTTCAAGGGCGACTAGGGATGAGCTATCTGACTGTGACTCAAGGACTTGGACACAGAAAAATGTAGCATTTATCGTAAGTTGTCATGTAATGTGAAGTCCATTTGCACAGTGCAAGGGGCATCATAGTTGTACAACTAGAAACCATGACAGTGATTCACTTCACTTACCCTATTCAGAGCTCAACCCGCTTCCCAATGTATTTGGCAGTTTTATCAACTTGAAAGTAAGTTTTCTGCGCAGAAGAAAAGAAGGGAAAACAAAGTCAACTCATTCTTAGAATGATTTATTGAGGTTATCTTAAAACTATTGCAGCTTTTGGCTGTTGGAATAAATCTTTCAGATGACATATATCAGAAGAAGCCATTTATCAATTCTGAATAAAAAAGAGAAAAGAAAGTAATATTTTTGGGATTGGAGAGCGGTAAGACATTTATAGGGAAAAAAGGATAACACAATGACAGAAAGGAACGTTTCAAAACTGAGAAAATGACAAAGTAATGAATTGGAAAGGCATAAGAACAGAAGGAGTCCATTTAGCCCAATGGGCCTAAACCTCCAATCAGTTAAATCATTACTGACTTGTACCTTAATTCCATTTTTCCTTAGTTATTCATGGGACATGGACACCACCCAGCATTTGTTGCCTACCCGAGTTGCCTGAGGGCAGTTGAGAATCAACCACGTTGCTGTGGATCTGGAGTCACATGTGGGCCAGACCAGGTAAGGATGGCACATTTCCTTCTCTCAAGGATATTCGTGAACCAGATGGGTTTTTCCAATGGTTTTCTAGTCATCAGTAGATTGTGAATTCCAGCTTTTTTTAATTATTGAATTCAAATTTCACCACCTGCCGTGGTGGGATTCGAACCCGAGTCCCCAGAACATTAGTTGAGTTTCTGGATTACCAGTCTAGCGATAATACCACGAGGCCATCGCCTCCCCTAAAACCTGCAGGGTTTTACCTGCTGAAGCTTCATATTCCTCGATACCCTTACCTAATAAAATCTATCAATCTGTCTTGAAAACTCCCAACACCACAGTCTTTTAGGGGAGAATTCCAGATTTCTGCTACCCCTCATGTGGAAACATGCTTTCTGATATTCCTTCTAAACGGCTTAGCTCTAACTTTAAGACCATTGTTGAAATCTTTTGGTCGTGGCTGGGATTTTCTGGTGCCGCTGAAAGTTAATGGAGTTTTGGCTGGAACGCCAAGTTTTCCATCCTCGCTCGCAATGGGTCCCACCACAGACGAGAGCAGAGAATCCCGCCCGATATGTATTCCTTGATTCCCCCAGCAGAGCAAACAATTTCTCTCGACTCTGACTGATCTATAACTCAACTTGATTGGTGGCACGGTGGCACAGTGGTTAGCACTGCTGCCTTACGGCGCCAGAGACCTGTGTTCGATTCCTGGCTTGTGTCACTGTCTGTGTGGAGCTTGCATGTTCTCCCCGTATCTGCGTGGGTTTCCTCCAGGTGCTCCGGGTTCCCCCCACAGTCTGAAAGACGTGCTGGTTCGGTGCATTGGCCATGCTAAATTCTCCCTCAGTGTACTCGAACAGGCGCCGGAGTGTGGCGACTAGGGGATTTTCACAGTAACTTAATTGAAGTGTGAATGTGAGCCTACTTGTGACTAATAAAGAAACTTTACTTTACTTACTTAGCTTCTTATCTCTTGACACCCGTGGCTGACAACAATTGAAGAGAATCCTGTGTAGAAACAATCCTGTCGCAATGTACAGAATATACTGTGCATGTATTTGAGTGAAGCGCTTGTGATGAAGTTTTCTGTTTTCTGTCCTCTGGTTTTTGCAAATTGCCTCTGCTAATTCTGATTGCATTTCTATTGCTCTTCACCCACTGCAGGTGGTTGATGACTGGTGATAATTATTTCTTGGCTGGAAGAACTTTCAGAGTACTGCAAAGAGTTTATTTGAAGCAGATTTGTTTTCCAGCTGCTATCAAGAGACCCTGCATTATTTCAAAATGGATTCTAGCAGAGTAAGAAGGTAAGTGTTTGTGTAATCAATGTGAGTGCCCCCTATTGAGCTTGTTAAACAAGAATGCTGTCTCGACCGTATTTGCAACTTGAAGGACCATTCTACAGCTGACTTCTCCAATTCTGTTTTATTCTCATTGCTAAAAAAAGACTTTGATTCAAATTAAACTGATTTCTATGAGGAGAAATTGAGCAGAATGGGCCTTTATTGAGATAATTTAAAATGGGCGGTGATCTCATTGACATCATGGCATGTATGACTTATTTTTATTCATTCGTGGGATATGGGCATTGCTGGTTGGGCCAGCGTTTATTGCCCATCCCTAGTTGCCTTTGTACAAAAGGCAGTTGAGAGTCAATCACACTGCTGTGGCTCTGGAGTCATATATGGGCCAGACCAAGAAAGGGCAGCAAATCTCCTTCCCTCAAGGACGTTAGTGAACCAGATGGGTTTTTCCGACAATCAACAATGCTTTCATGGTTATTAGTAGATTCTTCATTCCAGATTTTAAAAAAAATCAAATTCAAATTCCACCAACTGCCATGGTGGGATTTGAACCCAGGTCTCCAAAACATTAGCTGAGATTTTAGATTCATTGTCTAGCAATAATAGCACTAGGCCATCACCTCCCCTCACAGGGATTGCCAAGGTAAATGTTTCCCCTGGCCTGAGAGTTGTGATGACAGTTGAGAAGGGGTTGAACTGGCTCCCATCTCTTCAATCTCCTTGGTTGGTCACAACTAAGATTTACATTTCTTTTTCACAAGGATATGCCTTTTCCAAATCAGAGTGCATTTAACAATTAAGCTGTGAGCAATAAGGAGCCAAACAAAGAAGGATACTTGAGTCAAAGTATCACTAATCCCGAAAAAAAATGATTAAAAAAATGTTACATCAAGCAGGTAATCATTCAAGCCCACACACACACACACACACACACAGGTATCAGAAAAAAGATCGCGTCCAAAATAAAAGTCGGTCTTATGAGGAAAGGTTGAGGGAGCTGGGGCTGTTCTCTCTGGAGCGGAGGAGATTGAGGGGAGACTTAATAGAGGTTTATAAAATGATGAAGGGGATAGATCGAGTGAACGTTCAAAGACTATTTCCTCGGGTGGATGGAGCTATTACAAGGGGGCATAACTATAGGGTTCGTGGTGGGAGATATAGGAAGGATATCAGAGGTAGGTTCTTCACGCAGAGAGTGGTTGGGGTGTGGAATGGACTGCCTGCAGTGATAGTGGAGTCAGACACTTTAGGAACATTTAAGCGGTTATTGGATAGGCACATGGAGCACACCAGGATGGTAGGGAGTGGGATAGCTTGATCTTGGTTTCAGATGAAGGTCGGCACAACATCGTGGGCCGAAGGGCCTGTTCTGTGCTGTAATGTTCTATGTTCTATATGATTAAGTGTCATTTGATTCTCCCTGAGACTTAGATTTTTAAATACTGCGGCCAATTTAGATCAACTGGTTTCTTGGATGTGGGCAGATGTAGAAGATGTTGCAATTATTATGAGAATCTGGTATCACTGGATAGTTTCTGGTAGAGTTGACTTCTCGGACCGAGTTACCGGATTTCAAAACAGAGGGAGCAGCCTTCAGTCTGGGGAGCAGCCTTCAGCCTGTTTCGCGTGCTGAAGACTTCTTGACACTGCCTGTGTCACTTTCAATCTATCTCAAGTAGTTGGGAAACTTGCCTTGAAATACTTTGCCCATTGTGTATCTCCAAGAGATCTGCTTCGGTCTGTGGAAGCCCTTGTTTCAATATCCGATACTTTGCAGTTTGAAAGTCTCTTACTGAGACAGTTACAGGTTTTGGTGGGTATCTGGATTATTAGGAAATGTCTCTCTCTTTACACTCCCCTGAAGGTGATTTGTATGTTTCTCATCTTCACCTTGGAATATAGCCTTGCATTTTTAAGCAGTTTGCTCTGTCTCAGTTCAAATTGCAAAAATTCCAGTTAGTCGATGGTTGAAAAATCATATTTTTTTTTAAAAAGGGGAGTATAACCAACGGTAGTTTGGTTTGTAAATGTCTTTTAAGAAAAGGACTATGGACACATGACTAGGAAATTAATTTACAGCAATTCTTGTTTTGGGAACGAGATTAATCGACATGGTGGCATAGTGGTTAGCACTGCTGCCTCACAGTGCCAGGGATCTGGGTTCAATTCTGACCTTGGGTGATTGCGTAGAGTTTGCACGTTCTCCCTGTGTCTGTGTGGGCTTCCCTTGGGTGCTCTGGTTTCCTCCCACAATTCAAAGATGTGTGGATTAAGTTGATTGACCATGATAAATTGCTCCTTGGTGTCAGGGAACTAGCAAGGTAACTACGTGGGGTTATGGGGATAGGGCCTGGGTGGGATTGTTGCCAGTGCAGGCTTGATGGGCCAAATGGTCTCCTTCTGCATTATATGGATTCTATGATTCCTTTATGATATTTGAAACATTCTGCAGTCTGGTTTCATGTCAACTTTTGAGTCGACATCAATATGTTATTGATATGGAAGTTGGCTGAATGGTCTCAGAACTCAGGGCCGTGCTGTCGGACATAACAAGGACTACAAAAGAAGAGGGGCTCTTTGTAAGAGAATCAGAGTAGCTGTTACTGTCTTAGGTATGAGACTTGATGTGAAGCTCAAAGAATTTAATTTCCAGTTTATTTTATAGTATATTTGGAAAACGCCAAAGAATCCTCACACGCCAGGAACAATCTGCAAACATGTAAAACCCAGAATGTACATCAGTGGATGAAAACAATCTTCAGTTGTCCTGAGAAGAAGATATTCAATTGAAGACTGGGCTTTTTCAGAGAGAATGAAGGTTTGAAGTGAAAACTATAAGGAAGGCTGGAAAAAGACATAAGAAGCAGTTCAGTGGGTACATCAAATCATGTCATCTTTTTCTGAATCATAGAATAATAGAATCATAGAATCCCTACAGTGCAGAAGGAGACCATTTGGCCCATTGAGTCTGCACCGACCACAATTCCACCCAGGCTCTATTTCCTTCACCCCTCTTGTGTCTAACCTTATTTTGGTCATTAGAAATTTCAAGCACAGTGGGAAAAATGGCTAATGGATACATTTGTATCCAGCTTTTGAATAATTCCACCGTTTCACCAAATAATACTTTGGCAGAGTGTTGAGTTATCTCATTATAAAATGTTGACAAAGACCGGGGTTTGCGGCTGCTATTTTCAACTAGCGGGAAAGCCAATAGGTGCAGAGAATACAATACGAGTCCCCAAATGGTTTTTACCCCGTTGGGAATTCCCATTCCCATTGTCCATGTCCCGCCTGTGACATAATGGGGCTCCTGCCATAAAAAGTCAGGAACCCCATTACCATGCAATTACATCTCATGAGCGGCCTTCCCCGCTGTATAATTTCCCCCATGTTAGGAACTCCCCGTGCTGGCGTGGCATCACATGGGTGGAGGGATTACAACAGCCTGTGCCAGAAAGGGACCTGGCGAAGGTCCCCGCTGAGGGTACACAGGTATGTACAACTCTCAGGGAAAGGGGATCATGCCCGGGCTACTGCCCCCTGGCACTTTCCCCAGTATGGGTGAACCCCCACACAAACTACAAAAGTACTACAAAACTACAACTACAAAAGGTCGTGAATGTAGCCCAATCCATCACGCAAACCAACCTCCCATCCATTGACTCTGTCTACACTTCCCGGCAAAGCAGCCAGCATAATTAAGGACCCCACACACCCTGGACATTCTTCCACCTTCTTCCGTCAGGAAAAAGATACAAAAGTCTGAGATCACGTACCAACTGAGTCAAGAACAGCTTCTTCCCTGCTGCCATCAGACCTTTGAATGGACTTACCTTGCATTAAGTTGATCTTTCTCTACACCTTAGCTATGACTGTAACACTACATTCTGCACTCTCTCGTTTCCTTCTCTGTGAACGGTATGCTTTGTCTGTATAGTATGCAAGAAACAATACTTTTCACTGTATGTTAATACACATGACAACAATAAATCAAATCAAATCAAATCACACTCACCACCACACCCACATTCACCCCTCATCCACACACATATACACATACACACACACACACACATACACACACACACCTTTAATGGTCAATTGGTTATTAGTATGCTGGAGGTGGGCCATTCTGGGTCAGGAATTTCTGCCTCAGAGAACTACTGGCCAATCAGAGGCCACCAGCTGTCAAGCACCTTGGGACAGTCGGGTGTACGATTGGATCAGAATTTGAGTTTGTGTTTGGGTGCCTCACTGAGTGCCAAGCTGACAGGCCCCAGCAAGGAGACATAGGAGAGCAGGGTGGGGTTTGAGAGGCCATGGGGGTAGCGCAAAGTCTTCTAGGTGCCCTCCAATTGGACTATGGGTCCAGTTAAGGAATGGCCTCCACCCTGCCTGGAATCACCCTGTGCAGGGAAACCTCCCATGTTGGGCACTGTTATATATTTAAGTAGTTGCAGATTGCTTTAAGAGTTGATAACATGATTTGATGGTGACATCATTTGGGTGTTGCATTGCATGCTGTTTTACTTTCAGTTTGTACTTTGCACAGGCAACAGCTCCTTCAATAAATGTGTTGTTTTTTGAATCCAGGCCTGCAAACCACATCCTTTTTTTTTGTTTAAAACCCAGAACCCCAAACATAGTTAGGACATTACAGGCACGCGACGTGAACCTTCCCTGTCTGTTACATCCCAGTGGTGGTGGGATGTAGCACTTAAGTGGGCATTAGTTGGCATACTAATTGTGCTCAATTGGCCAATTGACAGGCAGGCTGCCTGAATCCATGCCTGCCACTGGTGTAATGATGATTGGGGCAGGGAGGGTTGGGGTGGTAGGCAGCCCACTGGATTTAATGCGCATTTCCCCTTCCATCACCAATGCCACCAACAAATCTGTCAGCGGAGCAGGGAAAATCCAGCCCAGAGGGTCAACATCTGCCGCAGGAGCAGGTGGGGAATGGAGAGGGGGGGGGGCAGGAAACAAAGGTCCAGGAGCATCATGAGCGGGATCTTACGACCTCGCTCATCCCGAAACCATAAAATCCCGTTGGAGGTCAACAGACCTTTCCATGGCGGGTGGGAGGGTAAAATTCAGACCCATGTGTCCATCTTCAAACTCTACCAGAACAGAATGCTGGGCCCAAAGAACTCCCACTCACCTGATGAAGGTGCAGCACTCCGAAAGCTTGTGGCTTGTGCTACCAAATAAACCTGTTGGAATTTAACCTGGTGTTGTGAGACTTCTTACTGGGCCCAAAGAAGACAGCAAATGAATAAATCAAGGAGAAAATGAAAAATAAATAGCCCATCTATTTTACGGGAAGTATAATGGCAGCCCCTGCAATAATGTTTAATTATGCATTCTGATTTTCTCTCCCCTGTTGGTTTTATTATGAGGACGTTAGGATCCCACGGCCCATCAGAAAGCTTAGATTGCCTTTTAAACAGGATGCAGGTCGGTTGAAAACACTTAAAAACTTCAATGCCTGCTTAATTCATTTCCAGTTTGACAGTAAAATGGATGTAACTCTATTAAACATCTCATCTCCACTATCAATCAATGGACGTTTCTTTAAAAAACAATCTTGATTGATAGTAAATTAGATTGCGGTTCAGTCACGGGATGTTTTTCTGTGGAAGGTTAGGGTTTTTTTAAAAAAACTAGGCCGTAAAATTGGAGGTGAACCTCCAGCAGTTAAAGTTACAATTTATTGTATCACCGAGTCTCGCAAAGATTAGTCACCTTCACAGTCTCCCAGCTATTTACAACGTTCCAGTATTTCACAATGAGATGTCGCTTTTCCACCTTCCTTCCAATCTGTGCGTTGGCGGCATCACAGAACAAAAAGTAATTCCGCCACCCCCCCCACCCCGCCCCCCCACCCCCCCACCCCGCCCCCCCACCCCCCCACCCCCCCCACCCCCCCCCTCCCCCCCACCCCGCCCCCCCCCCCCCCCCACCCCCCCTCCCAACCCCTCACGAGGGAATCCCAGTTGGTCTCAGGTTGTGGGGATCGAACTGTACACTGCGCAGTAGAAAGATTCATCGCCCTGACATAATTGAATTAAAATGATCAAATTTAATTCTCCCCGCTTTATTTTTTAACCTCTCCCTCCGGATGTGTTTGAAGCAGGAAACTGCCAACAGATTAAATTACCAGCCTTGTTGAATATTGAACGCAGGGCTAGTTTTCACTAATCTGGAGATAACGGAGCCTCAGTTCCTCAGTGCTTTGGGCGGTGGGCAATCTTTCCACAGCTCCCCCTGTTTTTTCTCCAAAAATATACTTCATTCATAAAATACCTGAAAGAACATAGAAACATAGAAACTAGATGTAGGAGTAGCCCATTCGGCCCTTCGGGTCTGCTCCACCATTCATTTTGATCATGGTTGATCATCAAATTCAATATCTGGATCCCCCCATCCCCCAAATCACTTGATCCCTTTAGCCCCAAGAGCTATATCTAATTTCTTCCTGAAATCAGACAACGTTTTGGCCTCAACTACTTTCTGTGGTAGTGAATTCCACACATTCATCACTCTCTGGGTGAAGAAATTTCCCCTCACCTTAGTCTTATCATGTTTACCCCTTATCCTCAAAATATGACCCCTAGTTCTGGACTCCCCCACCATTGGAACATTCTTTCTGAATCTACTCTGTCTAACCCTGTTAGAATTTTATAAGTTTCTAAGAGATCACCTCTCACTCTTCTAAACTCCAGTGAATATAATCCTAACCGACTTAGTCTCTCCTCATATGACAGACCTGCCTTACCAGGAATCAGCCTGGTAAACCTTTTCTGTACTCCCTCTATAGCAAGGACAGCCTTCCTCAGATAAGGACACCAAAACTGCACACAATATTCTAGATGTGGCCTCACCAACACCCTGTATAATTGCAGCAAAACATCCCTGACCCTATACTCAAATCCTCTCACGATGAAGGCCTTCATACCATTTACCTTCTTTATTTCCTGCTGTACCTGAGCGTTTACTTTCAACGACTGATGCATGAGGACCTCAAGGTCTCATTGAGTATCCACCTCTCTCAATTTACATCCATTCAAGTAATAATCTGCCTTCCTATTATTGCTACCAAAGTGGATAACCTCACATTTATCCATATTATACAGCATCTGCCAGATGCATTGATCCCTGCGGAACCCCACTAGTCACTGACTGGCAATCAGAAAAAGACCGATTTATGCTAACTTTTTGCTTCCTCTCTGCTAACCAACTTTCTATCCATCTCAAGGCATTATCTGCAATCCCATGTACTTTAACTTTACATAGTAGCCTGCTGTGTGAGACCTTGTCGAAAGTCTTCTGAAAGTCTAAATAAACCACATCCACTGGTTCTCCTCGGTCAACTCTATTAGTTACATCCTCAAAAAATTCCAATAGATTCGTCAAGAATGATTTCCCTTTTGTAAATCCATGCTGACTTTGTCTGATTATACAACTGCCTTCCAAATGTCGAGTTATGAAATCCTTGATAATAGACGCTCGCAACTTCCCCAGTACCGACGTTAGGCTCACTGCTCTATAATTCCCTGTTTTCTCTCTACCTCCCTTTTTGAATAGCAAGCTTACATTAGCTACCCTCCAATCTGTAGGAATTATCCCAGTGTCCAAAGAATTTTGGAAAATAACCACCAATGGATCTACTATTTCCAGGGCCATTTCCTTAAATACTCTGGGATGAAGATTATCAGGACTTGGAGATTTATCCACCTTCAATCCCATCAATTTCCCCAAAACCATTTCTCTATTAATGCTGATTTCCTTCAGCTCCTCACTAAAACATGTTTCTCTCAGAACTTCTGGTACATTATTCATGTCTTCCTTTGTGAATTTTTCCCTTCTTAATTAATCTATTTTCCCTTCTCAATCAATCCCTTGGTCCTCCTTTGCTGAATTTTAAACTACTCCCAATCCTCAAGCCTATTGCTTTTTCTTGCCAATTTGTATGCTTCTTCCTTGAATCTGATACTATCTCTAATTTCCCTTGTGAGCCATGGTTTGACCACAATTCCCTTAACCACTCTTGTGCCGAATAGGAAGAAACAACTTTTGGAGTTCACCTATTCGTTCTTTAAATACCTACCATTGCCTGTCCACTGTCTTTCCTTTCAGTAATGTTTCCCAGTCCATCATGGCCAATTCATGCCTCATCCATCATAGTTACCCTTATTGAGATTCAAGACCCTGGTCTCAGAATCAGCAACATTATTATCCACCTTGACAAAGAATTCTAACATATTATGGTCACTCGTCCCCAAGGGTTCTCTCACTAGATTGCCAACTAATCCTCTATCATTACACAACACCCAGTCCAAGATGGCCTGCTCCCTTGTTGGTTCCTCAACATATTGCTCCAGAAAACCATCCCATATGCACTCCAGAAATTTTTCCTCTATTGTACTGTGACTAATTTAACTCTCCCATCTATATGCAGTTTAAAGTCACCCATAATCACAGATGTTCCTTTAACATAAGCATCTCTGATTTCCTGTCTAATGCTTTTCCCAACATTACCACTACAGTTTGGTGGTCTGTATACCAACCCCCAGCAATGTATTTTGCCCCTTGTCATTTCTTAACTTGACCCATGCAGATTCCATATCATCTGGTCGCCACACTACCAGAAGGATGTGGAGGCTTTGGAGAGGGTACAGAAAAGATTTACCAGGGTGTTGCCTAGTATGGAGGGCATCAGCTATGAGGAGAGGTTGGAGAAACTTGGTTTGTTTTCACTGGAACGACGGAGGTTGAGGGGTGACCTGATAGAAGTCTACAAGATTGAGAGGCATGGACAGAGTGGACAGTCAGAAGCTTTTTCCCAGGGTTGAAGAGTCAATTACTAGGGGGCACAGGTTTAAGGTGTGAAGGGCAAGGTTTAAAGGAGATGTACGAGGCAGATTTTTTACACAGTGGGTGGTGGGTGCCTGGAACTCGTTGCCAGGGGAGGTAGTGGAAGCAGATACGATAGTGACTTTTAAGGGGTGTCTTGACAAATTCATGAATAGGATGGGAATAGAGGGATATGGTCCCCGAAAAGGTAGAGAGTTTTAGTTAAGTTGAGTAGCATGGTCGGTGCAGGCTTGGAGGGCCGAAGGGCCTGTTCCTGCGCTGCATTTTTCTTTGTTCTTTATGCTTTATATATCTTTCCTCAATATTGTATCAATACCTTATTTAATCAACAATGCTACTCCACCACCTTTTCCTGTCCATCTGTCCTTCCTAAACACCGAATAGCCCTCAATGTTGAGTTCCTATTCTTGCTTACCTTGGAGCCATGTCTCCATAATGCCAACTATATGATACCCCTTTACATCTATCTGTGCAGCTAATTCATCCATTTTATTTTGAATGCTCCGAGGATTCAGGTACAAAACCTTAAGGCGGGCACTTTAACATTTCATTTCCCTTTCCCTTTTTGACTCGGTCCTTATCTGACTCTGGCCCTTGATTTCTCTGCCTATCACTTTCCTTTTTCTCCTTAGTATCTTTTCCTCTTGTTCTTAATTCCTCCTGCTCTGAATCCTTGCAAAGGTTCCCATCCCCCTGCCATAGTTTAAACCCTCCCCAACTACTCTAGCAAGTATCTACAGGCATTTAGAGTGGCAAGGACTGATTAGGGACAGTCAGCATGGTTTTGTGAGTGGAAAATCATGTCTCACAAATTTAATTGAGTTTTTTGAAGGGGTAACCAAGAAGGTAGATGAGGGCAGTGCAGTTGATGTTGTCTACATGGACTTTAGCAAGGCCTTTGACAAGGTATCGCATGGTAGGTTGCATAAAGTTAAATCTCACGGGATCCAGGGTGAGGTATCTAAATGGATACAAAATTGGCCTCTTGACAGAAGCCAGAAGGTGGTTGTAGAGAGTTGTTTTTCAAACTGGAGGCCTGTGACCAGCGGTGTGCCTCAGGGATCAGTGCTGGGCCCACTGTTATTTGTCATTTATATTAATGATTTCGATGAGAATATAGGGGGCATGGTTAGTAAGTTTGCAGATGACACCAAGATTGGTGGCACAGTGGACAGTGAAGAAAGTTATCTTCAATTGAAATGGGGTCTTGATCAATTGGGCCAGTGGGCTGATGACTGGCAGATGGAGTTTAATTTAGACAAATGCGAGGTGATGCATTTTGGTAGATTGAACCAGGGCAGGACTTACTCAATTAATGGTAGGGCGTTGGGGAGAGTTACAGAACAAAGAGATCGAGGGGTACATGTTCATAGCTCCTTGAAAGTGGAGTCACAGGTGGACAGAGTGGTGAAGAAGGCATTTGGCATACTTGGTTTCATCGGTCAGAGCATTGAACACAGGAGTTGGGATGTCTTGTTGAAGTTGTACAAGACATTGGTAAGGCCATACTTGGAATACTGTGTGCAATTCTGGTCACCCTATTATAGAAAGGATATTATTAAACTAGAAAGAGTGCAGAAAAGCTTTACTAGGATGCTACCGGGACTTGATGGATTGAGTTAGAAGGAGAGGCTGAATAGACTGGGACATTTTTCTCTGGAGCGTAGGAGGCTGAGGGGTGACCTTATAGAGGTCTATAAAATAATGAGGGGCATAGACAAGGTAGATAGTCAATATCTTTTCCCAAAGGTAGGGGAGTTTAAAACTAGAGGGCATAGGCTTAAGGTGAGAGGGGAGAGATACAAAAGTGTCCAGAGGGGCATTTTTTTCACATAGAGGGTGGTGAGTGTCTGGAACAAGCTGCCAGAGGTAGCAGTAGAGGCGGGTAAAATTTTATCTTTTAAAAAGCATTTAGATAGTTACATGGGTACGATGGGTATAGAGGGATATGGGCCAAATGCGGGCAATTGGGATTAGCTTAGGGGTTTTAAAAATAAAGGGCGGTATGGACAAGTTGGGCCAAAGGGCCTGTTTCCATGGTGTAAACCTCTATGACTCTATCTCGGCAATGTTGCAAACATTTCAAAATGACCAACACGATATTCAGGTTTCCACTTAGGTCACAGAGGTGCTTCAATACAATGAAAGAAACATTACAGACATTTCAAAATGATCATTACAAAAGGCGCAATGGCATTGAAGTATTCCTCAATTTAAGAGGTCAATTCCCCCCCAACAGGAGAGCTGCAGTAACATGCCAAAGGCTCCTCTCTCCAACTTATTGCCATGTTAATGAATCTAATAAAACAAATGATATCCATCGCCATATATTTGATATCGCGCCTAATGAAATCATGCTTGCAGTCTCCCGTGTGAAAACTCTCTTGCCTCCCCCCCCCCCCCACCCACAATAAGTCAGACACAAATGTATTCAGCACAGTCTGATCATGTCACATTCAGGGCAATGTGCTACTTGACATCGGAGATGTAACGGTCTTTGCTGCTCACTCTTCAATGCTTCTAAGACTCACCGACATACAGGAAAGCAAACAGTGAGAGAGAGAGAGGGATGATGCTATTGGATGAAATTCATCACTTGCCGCATGTAATAATTAAATTACAGCATGTTCATCGCCGCGTTGAAGTGACGGCTAAATTTATTACTGCCATTTCTCTCGGATTCCATCACACTTCATCTTCCTGGGAGATTAAACGCCCTCCCAAACTACACTGAAAGTGGACAGCTTAGCACAGTGAGAATTTTTCCTCCATTCCATTTTAACGGGAGGAAGTTCAAGATGTTGAGGGCACAGAGGCACACAAGAAACAATTCAACTAAAGTTGGTTCAGCAACGGCAGGATTGATTATCGAAGACATTCCGGATCATTCCGGAAAGAGGGGGAGAAGGGTTGGCACATTTTCTCACTCACAGGCTGATGGCGCGATAGGTTTGAGCACAACATTAAACATCAATTTTTAAAAATCAATGTCAAAACCATAAATTGATAATTAAAACAAAGAGTAATTAATACAATGACTATTAAAAAGTCCCATGCAGCAGAGTTAACCAATAAAACCTTTCCACTTAAACAGAGCTAGAGAGAGACAGACTGGGCCCCAAGTACTGGTCACCAGGGAAGGAGTGAGGATTGAGCCTGAGCTAATGAGTTGTGTTGAACTAACACTGACCTTACATTATCTGTAGGTGGCCGCACTCTGTGCTGGCCTTGGCAGAAATCAGATGAAAGTGGGATTAGAAGCATGGTGTCTTCCAGCCTGGGATTTCCTACTCCCTCATTCTGCTTTGTGGATAGACCTTTAGGCTGTTAGGAGAGAGGGGGAAGAGGAGGAGGGCAAAGTGTGCGTGTGTGTCCATCTCACTTTCAATCTCAGGGTTCTCACGCTCACTCACTCACTCAGTCACACAGTCACTCACTCAGTCACACAGTCATTCAAACACTCACTCACTCAGTCACACAGTCATTCAAACACTCACTCACTCAGTCACACAGTCACTCAAACACTCACTCGCTCAAACACACACTCATTCAAACACTCACTCACTCAGTCACACAGTCACTCACTCAAACACTCACTCACTCAAACACACACTCACTCAAACACTCACTCACTCAAACACACACTCACTCAAACACACACTCACTCAGTCACACAGTCACTCACTCAAACACTCACTCACTCAAACACACACTCACTCAAACACTCACTCACTCAAACACACACTCACTCAAACACTCACTCACTCACTCACTCATTCAAACACTCACTCAATCACTCACTCATAGACTTACTCACTCACTCACTCACTCACTCACAATCACTCACTCACTCACTTACACAGATTCACTCACTCACTTACACAGGCTCATTCAGTCAGTCACTCACTCGCTTCCAGCAGGGTCTAAGACGAGTCTGGGATGAAGGTACACACATCCTCACGCTGCCCTGCCTGGGACTCTAGCTGCCCCCATTCGACAGGAAGCCGGGCAAGTACAGTTGCTGCTATTACTGTCTCTCATGTCTGCCTTGGCCAACTCCGCCATCTTGACTCCTATGCCCCTTTACAAGACCTGCTCCTGTGTGTTAGGGGTGAGAGGGTGAATATGGCCAATAGCGGACAGAGTGCACACTATGAAAACCAAAGAGGAGCTATTCACCTTGACACATCTTGACACTCGCTGCTCCTCCAACCAGTGACTGTACCGATTCTGAGTTTGCTGAGCCAATCTGCTATCTGCAGTAAACGCGGGAGAGAATTGGAGGAGCAGCTCCTTGCAGAGTCTTTCATTGAATTTACCTTTAGTTTGAACACCAGGTTCGCTGGCCAGTTACAGAGGCATAGTGGACCTAGACAACTGAATGCACAACAGCCAACGGTAGAGGAAGTAAAATGAGGGATGCTGAAGAGACGGGAAGTGGGGGAGAACAGAGATCTTGGAGGAATAGTAGGTCTGAATGGTATGACAGGAAAAGGTGAGGCCAAGGAGGGATCTGAAAAGAAGGTTGAAAATGTTTAAATTGGGAACTTGCTTACCAAGGAGCCAATGTAAGTAACTGGAAAGAGAAAAGTTTCAACAAATGTTTGAAGGCATAAGCATCAGATTGCTTTTAACACATATGCATCGATAGATCTTGCATTTATCTGGTACATTTCATGACCCAAGGACGCCTCAAAGTTCTTTACAGCCAATAAAGCACTTTTGCAGTCTAGTCAGGGTTATATATCTGTGTTGGCATCCTTCCATCGACATTAGATGATGCTGGACATGCATCAAACCCATTGGCCATGGGGTCGTTTCGCATGGCGCATTTTTGCTGAAGAAATCACACGGTGTGAGGCAGATTCTGCCACAAGTGCAGCATGTGAGGGACTTTTAAAGTTTATTTATTTATTAGTCACAAGTAGGCTTACATTAACACTGCAATGAAGTTACTGTGAAAATCCCCTAGCCGCCACATTCCAGAGCCTGTCCAGGCACACTGAGGGAGAATTTAGCATGGCCAATGCATCTAACCAGCACGACTTTCGAACTATGGGAGGAAACCGGAGCACCCGGAGGAAACCCACGCAGACACGGGGAGAAAGTGCAGACTCCACACAGACAGTGACTGGAGCCGGGAATCGAACCGGGGTTTCTGGCGTTGTGAGGCTACGGTGCTAACCACTGTGTCACCGTGCCACCACTTATAAAGTGGTGTTGTGGATTGTAGATTTTGGTGTTGATGCTGGCTGCTAAGCCAGTGCAGCCACTGATTATCATGATGGTGCATGCCAGCCACAGGTGTTGCCTCCATTCCCCACTGTTGTTGGTTAATGTTTCCTATGTGTGAAAAGAAATGATTAGGGCCTTCACAATTACCAGCATTCTTGATGTGGAACTTTGGTCGTCCTAATGCTCTTCAAACTCCAGCTCCCTCACCATCCAGAAGATCCTTGGGGATGCATCCGTCTTTCATCCTTCCTTCCATGGACGAGGCAGCCAAATCTGCTTGACAAGTGCCGGCATACCTGAGAGATTTCCCCGGAGAGGAACTGTGTGATTTTGTCCTTCTATGACATACCAAGAACTTGCCACAAATGATGGAGATGACAGCTTCCATTCTCAATAGCTGTAAGTCATCAATGCTTCCCGACGATGTGCTGAGAACATTGGCCTCATAAAACAACACCCTAAGAATCAGCTTGCTCTTTTTTCCATGCACATTCCCTGAGTTAGAATCATAGAATTCCTACAGTACAGAAGGAGCCTGCACCAACCACAATCCCACCCAGGCCCTATCCCTGTAACCCCACGTATTTCCCCTGCTAATCCCACGGACACTAAGGGGCAATTTGTATTTCAGCATGGCCAAATCCACCTAGCTTGCACATTTTTGGAGTGTGGGGGAAAACCGGAGCACCCGGAGGAAACCCACGCAGACATGGAGAGAACGTGCAAACTCCACACAGACAGTCACCCTAGGCCAGAATTGAACCTGGGTTCCTGGAGCTGTGAGGCAGCAGTGCTAACCACTGTGTCACCATGCCGTCCTACCTCCTTTGGAAAAAGGTGGTAGCTACTGCCTCTACGTGCGATGTGTTCTGCTTTAAGAGTCAGGTTATCACCGTGGACTCTAAGTAGCAGAATTTGCTAACCATCTCCAGCAGGCTTTCTGAGGTGTGATTAGGGGTGGAGATGTGACACGTAGCCCCATGAGCAGTCTTCTTTATGTTTATAGTCTGGGAGAACAGCAACAAGCATGGGAGAGACAGTTCCTCAGTCCTTGTGGCTATGTTTCCATGTGAATGACTCACAGAGCATCATCAGCGAGGAGATGTCCTTTATTTTTGTCTTCATGTTCAATCTGGACAGATTGTAGAGTTTGCGCTCTGACCTAGCGGGCACTGTTGTAATGTAGACCACATTAGGAATGCAAGTACAAAGGAACACAGAACAAAGAAAAGTACAGCACAGGAACAGGCCCTTTGGCCCTTCAAGCCCGTGCTGATCATGATGCCCTAACTAAACTAAAAAAAAACCTTCTGCCCTTACTTGGAGTATATCTCTCTATTCCCTCCCTATTCATGTACCCAACCAGATGCCTCTTAAATATTGCTAGTGTGCCCACTTCAACCATCTCTTCTGGCAGAACGTTCCAGGTACCCACCACTCTCTGCGTGAAAAACTTCCCCGCACATCTCCCTTAAACTGGCCCCCTCTTACCTTGAACCTGTGCCCCCTTGTAATTGACACTTCCACCCTGGGAAAAAGCCTCTGACTATCCACCCTGTCTATGCCTCTCATAATTTTGTAGACCTCTATCAGGTCTCCCCTCTATGTCCTCCATGCAGTCTATCTATGCAGATAGATTCCTGATATTCCAGGATAAGTTTTATAACAATAGTTCTGGTTATTTACATACACCAGACATTCCATTGGCTAGTTTCATTGGTTTTCTAATCGACAGAAAACATTTTGGAAGTATTTTTGTGGTGGGAATAATTAATTTTAATGAGCTACTCAAGGTAACACCCTCAGCATGAATAAGTGAGGAGGAATCTGTGATGAGGGGATCAAGGGACAAGACTTCAATAGAAGTAAAAATCAGGAGAGATGTGAAAAGAATTGCTGTTCCATTATCAGTCCTTTTACATGAAATCAAAATCGCCCTCAGGGAGCTTAGCAAAAGATTCAGAGTCTTCTGGATAAAAGGAGTGAAAAAATTAATTTGCGGAAATCACTGCGAACCAACAATTGCTGCATTGTTAATCTGATCAATAAAGTGGGAGCCTGCAGTGTCATCCACGCTGGGAGTTAGTCCCATCTCGCTCTTCATTTAATGAAGGCACAACGTGAGTTAATAGATGGGTGATATTGGGTGGTGACTTTGACCTTCCTCTGGATAAAGATAGTGCAGGTGGCCCTGATGCCAAGAGGCCATGTGGCGCGGCTAATGTCGCCAATCTGACAGAGGCTTTAATTTGACTGGCCCCTGGAAGACATGGTGAAAGGTTGGAGGTAGGGGGAGGGAGGGTCTGACAAAATCACAGGGAGCTACATCACATTGGCTCCCTGATACATTGTCGCTGTCAGGGAATTTTACCGACCGCAGGGTCGGAAATAGACTGCTCCAAGGAAGTGGGCAGCCAGTTTCCATAATTCCCAATGTGGGGCCATTTTAGGATGCCAATGGAACCACCCCTCCCCCCCCCGTCAGGCATCCATTTTATAATTTTAAATGTTGTCTGTATCTACCTGCTGTGACCACCGGTCATGGTGGCGCTGCTGAGCCGCTGCCCCCCTGAATAGGCCACTGTCCTCAATGGGGCTTAATCTACTTTATTGGCTGCCACCTGTAAAATGTGGGGAGAAGGGCGGCATGATGGCACAGTGGGCAGCACTGCGGCACAATGGTTAGCATTGCTGCCAACCAGCACCAGGGACCCAGGTTCGATTCCACTCTTGGGTGACTGTCTGTGTGGAATTTGCACATTCTCCCCGTGTCTGCATGGTTTTCCTCTGGGTGCTGCGGTTTCCTCCCACACTCTAAAGATGTGCAGGTTAGGTGGACTGGCCATGCTAAATTGCCCCTTAGTGTCTCAAAATGTGTAGCTTAGGGGGATTAGGGGAGTGAATACATGGGGTTATGGGGATGGGGCCTGGGTAGAATGTTTTATCAGAGAGTTGGTGCAGACTCAATGGGCCGAATGGCCTCCTTCTGCACTTTAGGGATTCTATGATTCTATATGGAGCATGGGGTGCCACTGAGAGGATATGTGCCGGTGAAGGTACAACTGAGGGGACCTGTGGAGCTACCATTACATGTAGTCAATGTGTTGAGCCTTTTGCTGAGTGTTGTAGCCAGGCTGCTTCAGAGGCCAGGGCTGGGGTATGGATGGTAGATTTCCTTCACTAAATGGAACGAGTCAATCTCTTGAGTTTTATTCATCCGTGATGGGATTTGAATGTATGCCGTCTGGATCATTACCGTAGACCTCTGGATTACTAACCCAGTAACATAGCAACCGTACTGCTTTATATTCTCAAGGGCAATTAGGAGCAAGCAATCAGTGCTGGCCCAGCCAGCAATACCCACAGCCCATGAAAGAAAACAAAGAATGAGGGACTGATGCTCTATTGAATCTTGTTGTTGTCCACAAATGAAAGGAGCAAATTAACCTAAAGAAGAAAAACTTATTTATGAGGCAAAAATCAAAACCTTCCATTTGACAATATTTAGGACTCGCTTCTGTTGCAAGGTACAATATTCATGTCGTGGCAAACTTATTCTCATTGCGGCTGAGTTAAAGTTTATTTATTCGTGTCACAAGTAGGTTTACATTAACACTGCAATGAAGTTACTGTGGAAATCCCCTAGTCACCACACTCCGGCGGCTGTTTGGGTACACTGAGGGAGAATTTAGCACGGTCAATGCACCCTAACCAGCACGTCTTTTGGACTGTGGGAGGAAACCGAAGCACCCGGAGGAAACCCACGCAGACACAGGGAGAACATGCAAACTCCACATCGACGGTGACCAAGCTGGGAATTGAACCTGGGAGTCCGACGCTGTGAGGCAGCAGTGCTAACCACTGTGCCACCCATAAGTTTCCATGAGCCTTCTCCTGATCGTCCCTGCAGCTATTACATTTGGAGATTTCACCAAAGTTTCTGGAATCTTCATTGAAGTTAGAGTGATTATTGGGAGAACTCTGACAAGAAACAAATTTCTGGGCATTGCATTTTAAGGAAGGATATCAAGTCCCTGGAGAGTGTGGTGAAGGAGATTGATCAGAGTGGTTCCAGGGATGGGGAGTAAGTAGAGCAGCGAATTGTTCTCCATTAAGCAGTGAAGTCTAAGGGCAGATTTCATAGAGTTATTGAAAATCAGGAAGAACTTTGACAAAATAAATAAAGGGAAGTTCTTTTTAGTGGCAAAAGGGTGAGTAACCATAGAACACCATTTTAAGGTCATTGGTAAAAGGGTCAGAGGTGAGATGAGAATTTTATTTTAAGGTTGTGAGCTGTTATGGTTTGGAATGCACTGTCAAGGAGGGTGATAGAGAGGGAGGGTGGCAGAGAGGGAGAGTGATAGAGAGGGAGGGTGATAGAGAGAGAGGGTGATAGAGAGGGAGGGTGATAGAGAGAGAGGGTGGTAGAGAGGGAGGGTGGTAGAGAGGGAGGGTGGTAGAGAGGGAGGGTGGTAGAGAGAGAGGGTGATAGAGAGGGATGATGGTAGAGAGGGAGGGTGGTAGAAGCAGATTTAATAACAACTTTCAGAAGAGAATTTGAAAAGTAATTGTAAGGGAATAGATCTTCTGCCTATGGGGAAAGAGCAATGAAGTATCTCTTTCAAGGAACCGACACATGTACAAAGGGCTAAATGCCCTCCTGTGTGATGGAATACACTCCACCTTCATTTGATGAGTACAGCTCCAACAACACTCAGGAATCCTGTCACCATCCAGAACAAAGCTGCCCGCTTGGCAGCAGCCCATCCATCATCTTAAACATTCACTTCCTTCATCACCGGCGTGCAGTAGCAGCAGTGTGTACCATCTACAGGATACACAGTAGCAGCAATGTGTACCATCCACAAGATACACAGTAGCAGCAGTGTGTACCATCCACAAGATACACAGTAGCAGCAGTGTGTACCATCTACAGGATACACAGTAGCAGCAATGTGTACCATCCACAAGATACACAGTAGCAGCAGTGTGTACCATCCACAAGATACACAGTAGCAGCAGTGTGTACCATCTACAGGATACATAGTAGCAGCAGTGTGTACCATCTACAGGATACACAGTAGCAGCAGTGTGTACCATCTACAGGATACACAGTAGCAGTAGTGTGTACCATCTACAAGATACACAGTAGCAGCAGTGTGTACCATCTACAAGATACACAGTAGCAGCAGTGTGTACCATCCACAAGATACACAGTAGCAGCAGTGTGTACCATCTACAGGATACATAGTAGCAGCAGTGTGTACCATCTACAGGATACACAGTAGCAGCAGTGTGTACCATCCACAAGATACACAGTAGCAGCAGTGTGTACCATCTACAGGATACATAGTAGCAGCAGTGTGTACCATCTACAGGATACACAGTAGCAGCAGTGTGTACCATCTACAGGATACATAGTAGCAGCAGTGTATACCATCTACAGGATACACAGTAGCAGCAGTGTGTACCATCTACAGGATACATAGTAGCAGCAGTGTGTGCCATCTACAGGATACACAGTATCAGCAGTGTGTACCATCTACAGGATACACAGTAGCAGCAGTGTGTACCATCCACAAGATACACAGTAGCAGCAGTGTGTACCATCTACAGGATACATAGTAGCAGCAGTGTGTACCATCTACAGGATACACAGTAGCAGCAGTGTGTACCATCTACAGGATACATAGTAGCAGCAGTGTGTACCATCTACAGGATACACAGTAGCAGCAGTGTGTACCATCCACAAGATACACAGTAGCAGCAGTGTGTACCATCTACAGGATACATAGTAGCAGCAGTGTGTACCATCTACAGGATACACAGTAGCAGCAGTGTGTACCATCTACAGGATACATAGTAGCAGCAGTGTATACCATCTACAGGATACACAGTAGCAGCAGTGTGTACCATCTACAAGATGCACAGTAGCAGCAGTGTGTACCATCTACAAGATACACAGTAGCAGCAGTGTGTACCATCTACAAGATACACAGTAGCAGCAGTGTGTACCATCCACAAGATACACAGTAGCAGCAGTGTGTACCATCTACAGGATACATAGTAGCAGCAGTGTGTACCATCTACAGGATACACAGTAGCAGCAGTGTGTACCATCTACAGGATACATAGTAGCAGCAGTGTGTACCATCTACAGGATACACAGTAGCAGCAGTGTATACCATCTACAGGATACACAGTAGCAGCAGTGTGTACCATCGGCAAGATACACATCAGCAGCAATATATACCAAATACAGGATACACAGTAGCAGCAGTGTATACCATCTACAGGATACACAGTAGCAGCAGTGTATACCATCTACAGGATACACAGTAGCAGCAGTGTGTATCATTTACAAGATACACAGCAGCAGCAGCGTATACCATCTACAGGATACACAGTAGCAGCAGTGCATACCATCCACAAGATACATAGTAGCAGCAGTGTGTACCATCTACAGGATACATAGTAGCAGCAGTGTGTACCATCTACAGGATACACACTAGCAGCAATGTGTACCATCTACAGGATACACACTAGCAGCAATGTGTACCATCTACAGGATACACAGTAGCAGCAGTGTGTACCATCTATAGGATACACAGTAGCAGCAGTGTGTACCATCCACAAGATACATAGTAGCAGCAGTGTGTACCATCTACAGGATACATAGTAGCAGCAGTGTATACCATCTACAGGATACACAGTAGCAGCAGTGTATACCATCTACAGGATACACAGCAGCAGCAGTGTGTACCATCTACAGGATACACAGTAGCAGCAGTGTGTACCATCTACAGGATACACAGCAGCAGCAGTGTGTACCATCTACAGGATACACAGTAGCAGCAGTGTATACCATCTACAGGATACACAGCAGCAGCAGTGTGTACCATCTACAGGATACACAGTAGCAGCAGTGTGTACCATCCACAAGATACATAGTAGCAGCAGTGTGTACCATCTACAGGATACATAGTAGCAGCAGTGTATACCATCTACAGGATACACAGTAGCAGCAGTGTGTACCATCTACAGGATACATAGTAGCAGCAGTGTATACCATCTACAGGATACACAGTAGCAGCAGTGTGTACCATCTATAGGATACACAGTAGCTGCAGTGTGTACCATCCACAAGATACATAGTAGCAGCAGTGTGTACCATCTACAAGATGCACAGTAGCAGCAGTGTGTACCATCGGCAAGATACACATCAGCAGCAATATGTACCAAATACAGGATACACAGTAGCAGCAGTGTGTACCATCTACAAGATACACAGTAGCAGCAGTGTATACCATCTACAGGATACACAGTAGCAGCAGTGTGTGCCATCTACAAGGTACACAGTAGCAGCAGTGTATACTGTCTACAAGATACACAGTAGCAGCAGTGTGTACCATCTACAAGATACACAGCAGCAGCAGTGTGTACCATCTACAGGATACACAGTAGCAGCAGTGTATACCACCTATAGGATACGCACTAGCAGCAATGTGTACCATCTACAGGATACACAGTTGCAGCAATGTGTACCATCTACAAGATTCACAGTAGCAGCAGTGTGTACCATCTACAGGATACACAGTAGCAGCAGTGTGTACCATCTACAGGATACACAGTAGCAGCAGTGTGTATCATTTACAAGATACACAGCAGCAGCAGCGTATACCATCTTCAGGATACACAGTAGCAGCAGTGCATACCATCCACAAGATACATAGTAGCAGCAGTGTGTACCATCTACAGGATACATAGTAGCAGCAGTGTGTACCATCTTCAGGATACACAGTAGCAGCAGTGCATACCATCCACAAGATACATAGTAGCAGCAGTGTGTACCATCTACAAGATACACAGTAGCAGCAGTGTGTACCATCTACAGGATACACAGTAGCAGCAGTGTGTACCATCTATAGGATACACAGTAGCAGCAGTGTGTACCATCCACAAGATACATAGTAGCAGCAGTGTGTACCATCTACAGGATACATAGTAGCAGCAGTGTATACCATCTACAGGATACACAGTAGCAGCAGTGTGTACCATCTACAGGATACATAGTAGCAGCAGTGTATACCATCTACAGGATACACAGTAGCAGCTGTGTGTACCATCTATAGGATACACAGTAGCCGCAGTGTGTACCATCCACAAGATACATAGTAGCAGCAGTGTGTACCATCTACAAGATGCACAGTAGCTGCAGTGTGTACCATCGGCAAGATACACATCAGCAGCAATATGTACCAAATACAGGATACACAGTAGCAGCAGTGTGTACCATCTACAGGATGCACAGTAGCAGCAGTGTGTACCATCTACAAGATACACAGTAGCAGCAGTGTATACCATCTACAGGATACACAGTAGCAGCAGTGTGTACCATCTACAAGGTACACAGTAGCAGCAGCGTATACTGTCTACAAGATACACAGTAGCAGCAGTGTGTACCATCTACAAGATACACAGCAGCAGCAGTGTGTACCATCTACAGGATACACAGTAGCAGCAGTGTATACCACCTATAGGATACGCACTAGCAGCAGTGTGTACCATCTACAGGATACACAGTTGCAGCTGTGTGTACCACCTACAAGATTCACAGCAGCAGCAGTGTGTACCATCTACAGGATACACAGTAGCAACTCACCAAACCTTTCAAATCTGCAACCTCTAACATTAGAAGGCCAAGGGCAGCAGACACATGGCAACACCACCAACTGCAAGTTCGCCTCTAAGCCACACACCATCCTGACTGGCAAATATATCTCCATTTCTTCACGTCACTGGGTCAGAATCGTTAAACACCCTCCCTAACAGCACTGTGGGTGTACCTACAGCTCAGGGACTGCAGGCGGCTCAATACCATATTCTCAAGGGCAATTAGGGATGGGCAATAAATGCTGGCCTAGCCAGCGACATCCACATTCCCAAAACAGTAACAAAGCATTCTGAAAGGAACACAGCCTCTTCGGTTCTGCTGACCAAATAAACATGTTGTTACTCGGAAGTACGTAAATGTAGTTGGAATTTGAAAGGCTCATCGTATCATTTACGTACAACTTGCAAATAAATACTTCAAAAAGAACTCCAGAGTTGGAAAACGGAGTAATACAATCAATAATTCATTTTCACTTTCATGATCATGTCACTTCACGGAATTAGATTTTAGATTAGCCAGGATCCTGTGGCGCAGTTCAGAGTGAGTCAGAGATTGCGTTGCCTGTGTAATAATGGGGTGTTGATAGTTTTAATGTGTCATTGTTTTCGCTCAACAGAACATGGGCCAAATGATTCTTCCACTGCATTTAATCCGACAGGTTGTGCTCTGTGCTGCTATAGGTCAGCCAGCCCCTCCCAGGACTGGCATTTCAACTTTATGACCTTTGCTAATATGGCACACTCGGGTCTCGGCATGAGTTTGTGATCCCTGCTTGCCACACTGAAGGCTTAGGACACTATTTAGTTACTGAAATAGGGGCTTGGCGAGGTTGAATTTCATACAACTCCCACCATGGTGACACAGTAGTTAGCATTGCTGCCTCATAGCACCAGAGACCCGGGTTCAATTCCTGGCTTGGGTCACTGTCTGTTCATGTTCTCCTTGTGTCTGCTTGGGTTTCCTCCGGGTGCTCCGGTTTCCTCCGAAAGATGTGCTGGTTAGGTGCATTGACCATGCTAAATTCTCCCTCAGTGTGTACCCGAACAGGCGCCGGAGTGTGGCGACTAGGGAATTTTCATAGTAATTTTATTGCAGTATTAATGCAAGCTTACTTGTGACACTAATAAATAAACTTTAAAACTTTATTGCCTGGAATGGGTGTCGCACCCATAACCTTCAGGCACAGAAGCAGCTGATTATCGCAGATCATCTAGATTATACAAACTGTCTTAGACCTGCTTAATTTTCTCTATTATCAGTTCTACATTTACAATGGAAACTTATACATTTATCAGGCTGTAATTAGACCCTCCTACCAGGGGTGGTGCTGGAGTTCCTCAGTGTCACATTTCCCAGCTCTTAGTCAATTCTGCGCCCCTGATACCTACATTGCCAGTCCAATTGTCCTATTTATCTGTCCATAACAATATAAAATCGTTCTGGATACAGTGAAGGCTATGGGTCTTGATGATATTCCTGGCTTTTTTAAATTTATGGGATATGGGTGTCGCTGGCTGGCCAGCATTTATTGCCCATCCCTAGTTGTCCTTGCGAAGGTGGTGGTGAGATATCTTCTTGAACCACTGTCACTCCTGAGGTGTAGGTACATCCACAGTGCTGTTAGGGAGGGAGTTCCAGGATTTTTTCCAACAGTATGTTCCCAATCCAATGAGGAAGGAGGCACTGCCAGAGCTGGTTCTTGGGGATGAGGTGAACCAAGTGGATCAGTGTCGGGAGGTGAACGTTTAGGAGACAGTGATCATTGTGTCACAAAGGATAGGCTGACTATAGAAAAGGGTAAAGAATAGTCCAGAGTAAGAAAAGTCAACTTCTGTTGTTGTGGTGCACTTGGACTTCCAAAAGGCGTTTGATACAGTGCCACACAACGGACCGACGAGCAACGTTATAGCTCACGGAATAAAAGGGAAGGTAAAAACATGGATATAGCACCAGCTAAATGATAGGGAACAGAGAGCAGTGAAGTGGAGGAAGGGGTCAGTGTTGGGACCTTTGTGTTTCCTGATATATATTAATGAGTTAGATCTTGGTGTACAGAGCAATTTCAAGGTTTGCAGATGATACAAAACTTGGAAGCATTGTGAACTGTGAGGAGAATGGTGTGGAGCTTCAAAGGGACTGAGAGAGGTTGGTGGAATGGGCGGACTGGTGGCAGATGAAGTTCAATGCAGAAAAATGTGAAGTGATTAATTTTGGTAGGAAGTTCATGGAAAGACAAAATAAAGCAAATGATACAATTCTAAAGGGTGTGCAGGAGCAGAGGGACCTGGGTGTATATGTACAGAGATAATTGGAATTGGCAGGACAGGTTGAGAGAGGGTTAATAAGGTATACATTATCCTGGGCTTTATTGATAGGAGCATGGAGTATAAGAGCAAGAAGGCTACCTTGAACTTGTATAAGTCGCTAGAGTATTGCGTCCAATTCTGATCACTGCACTGCAGGGAGGATGTGAAGGCATTTCTCCCGAAAAATCACAGACCTAAAGTAAAATTTATTTATTAGTCACAAGTAAGGCTTACATTAACACTGCAATGAAATTACTGTGAAATTCCCCTAGTCGCCACACTCCGGCACGTGTTCAGGTCAATGCACCTAACCCGCACGTCTTTCAGATTGTGGGAGGAAACCAGAGCACCCGGAGGAAACCCATGCAGATACGGGGAGAACATCCAAGCTCCACACAGACAGTGACCCGAGGTGGGAATCGAACCTGGGTCCCTGGCGCTGTGAGGCAGCAGTGCTAACCACTGTGCCATCATGTGACCTGAAATGTTAACTCCCTTCCTCCCTCCACAATGGCTACCAGCCCTCTGGCCCTGTTGTCTATTTTCAGCATTTGCACGGTCCTCCATCTGCAGTGTTAAGAGTGGCCTGGGGCAACTGATCCATTGCTTTTTCTCCCTGAAAAGTGGGAAGTAACTGGATTTCAAACAGTGAACAAAGAACAAAGAACAATACAGCACAGGAACAGGCCCTTCGGCCCTCCAAGCCCGCGCCGCTCCCTGGTCCAAACTAGACCATTCTTTTGTATCCCTCCATTCCCACTCCATTCATGTGGCTATCTAGATAAGTCTTAAATGCTCCCAGTGTGTCCGCCTCCACCACCTTGCCTGGCAGCGCATTCCAGGCCCCCACCACCCTCTGCGTAAAATACGTCCTTCTGATATCCACGTTAAACCTCCCCCCCTTCACCTTGAACCTATGACCCCTTGTGAACGTCACCACCGACCTGGGAAAAAGCTTCCCACCGTTCACCCTATCTATGCCTTTCATAATTTTATACACCTCTATTAGGTCACCCCTCATCCTCCGTCTTTCCAGTGAGAATAATCCCAGTTTACCCAATTTCTCCTCATAACTAAGCCCTTCCATACCAGGCAACATCCTGGTAAACCTCCTCTGCACTCTCTCTAAAGCCTCCACGTCCTTCTGGTAGTGTGGCGACCAGAACTGGGCGCAGTATTCCAAATGCGGCTGAACCAACGTCCTATACAACTGCAACATCAGACCCCAACTTTTATACTCTATGCCCCGTCCTATAAAGGCAAGCATGCCATATGCCTTCTTCACTACCTTCTCCACTTGTGACATCACCTTCAAGGATCTGTGGACTTGCACACCCAGGTCCCTCTGCGTATCTACATCCTTAATGGTTCTGCCATTTATCGTATAGCTCCCCCCTACGTTAGTTCTACCAAAATGCATCACTTCGCATTTATCTGGATTGAACTCCATCTGCCATTTCTTTGCCCAAATTTCCAGCCTATCTATATCCATCTGTAGCCTCTGACAATGTTCCTCACTATCTGCAAGTCCAGCCATTTTCGTGTCGTCCGCAAACTTACTGATCACCCCAGTTACACCTTCTTCCAGATCATTTATATAAATCACAAACAGCAGAGGTCCCAATACAGGGCCCTGCGGAACACCACTAGTCACAGGCATCCAGCCAGAAAAAGACCCTTCCACTACCACCCTCTGTCTTCTGTGACCAAGCCAGTTCTCCACCCATCTAGCCACCTCCCCCTTTATCCCATGAGATCCAACCTTTTTCACCAACCTACCATGAGGAACTTTGTTAGATGCTTTACTAAAGTCCATATAGACGACATCCACGGCCCTTCCCTCGTCAACCATTCTAGTCACTTCTTCAAAAAGCTCCACCAGGTTAGTGAGGCATGACTTCCCTCTCACAAAACCATGCTGACTATTGTTAATGAGTTTATTCCTTTCTAAATGCGTATACATCCTATCTCTAAGAATCCTCTCCAACAACTTCTCTACCACAGACGTCAAGCTCACCGGCCTATAATTTCCCGGGTTATCCTTCCTACCCTCCTTAAATAACGGGACCACATTAGCTATCCTCCAATCCTCTGGGACCTCACCTGTGTCCAGTGACGAGACAAAGATTTGCGCCAGAGGCCCAGCGATTTCATCTCTCGTCTCCCTGAGCAGCCTTGGATAGATTCCATCAGGCCCTGGGGATTTGTCAGTCTTTATATTCCCTAAAAAACCTAACACTTCCTCCCTTGTAATGGAGATTTTCTCTAACGGGTCAACACTCCCCTCCGAGACAACACATCCCTCTCCTTTGTGAATACCGACGCAAAGTATTCATTTAGGATCTCCCCTACTTCTTTGGGCTCTAAGCATAATTCCCCACTTTTGTCCCTGAGAGGTCCGATTTTTTTCCCTGACAACCCTTTTGTTCCTACCGTATGAATAAAATGCCTTGGGATTCTCCTTATTGGCAAATGAAACGGGGAGTTAACTGGATGGAGGGATCACAGGCTGAGAAATTGACTCACGCCCAGAGCAAACCATCTATCCGAGACCCATCAGCCCAAAAATGGATCCTCTTGTGTATTGGGGACTCCATTTATATCCTGAGAGGTCACGCCTCAGTCCTGAAGAGGACAAATAGGAGTCGGTGAGGATACCAGTGATGGAACAATTGTGATGCTGGGAGATCAGGAGTTGGGGTTGGAATTGGGGTAAGGTGAGGGACCTCTGACAGTAGTCCGTAGATTTACTGCGAAATGCAGGAGGAGCACTCCTGGCCCCTTCTGGCTCCACTTTCGGAAGAACACTTTCTCGACTTTCTTGGCTTTTCAATATCCCTTTAATGAGTGCTGGCTTTTGCTGCTATGCAACTGAAGAAACTGATCACAGTGCCTGGCACCAATTAATTTCAGACAAAAGAGCATGAAATTGACTTCCAGGCCTTCCCCAATGTAATAACTCCAGAGGCCTGACTGGAAAGGAACACCATTTATTTGCAGAATGCAAAGTAAAACCACTCCCGTGGTGTGCACACACTAGTCCTGGCCTGGGACCAGCAGTTCAACAGGCCCAGTCCTGGGCCTGCCATATAAAAGATTCAGGTAATGAGTTCCAGCTGGGCAAGGCATTGCCTGTTACCAGGGGAACTCACATTCAACGTGCCCCACAGGGAGATCAATCAGAAAAGAAAGAAAAGTTTATTTATTAGTCACAAGTAGGCTTACGTACACACTGCAATGAAGTTACTGTGAAAATCCCCTAGTTGCCACACTCCAGCGCCTGTTTGGGTACCCTGGGGGAGAAATTAGCATGGCCAATTCATCTAATCTGCACACCTTTGGACTGTGGGAGGAAACCCATGGAGACACAGGAAGAGTGCGCAAACTTCACGCAGTGACCCAAGCCGGGAATCAAACCTGGGTTCCTGGCGCTGTGAGGCAGCAGTGCTAACCACTGTGCCACCGTGCCGCCCCAATTAATGATTCCTCATGGACCTCGTGGGGGTTATCACACAGTTAATCGTCACAGTTACAGGCTTAATATCTGTGACAGGTAGTCCACCTGGAGACGACAGAGCACAGTAACCAAAATAACATACAATGACACCAAAATCAGTGGTGTACGCCACACAACATCCAGTGCCTGCTGCATCCCTGAGAAACAAGACCAAACTGCATGGACCAATTTCTGTCTCACTGTCAATTATCTCCTAACTGAACACATCAGAGGATCATCATCATTATCATCATTATCTTGGACCATTAGTCTGCTTGGCACCATCTTCACTTGCTTGTTCCTTCACTGATAAACACAGAATCTCATGGACGAAGAACTAAATTGGGTCTCAGTAAGGGCAGGGCCAGGGGAGTTTTGGAAAATGATATTAACGCCCTCACTTAGTCTTTTCCATGCAGACCGGTCTCAGCTGGGCACTTGGATATGAATCTGTTTCAGGGGCGATCCTGATATTTCACCATCTGAGGATGTAATGATGTGAACGGCGCTGATAACAGACCATATTTCAGCCTCTCTCTTCACTGATTCAAGTGTCTGCTTGAACTGCTGCCTCAATTCATGAACTGTCCGACTGCAGATTGAATAGACTCGTGCTTCTGCTGACTCAGAAACTTGCACTGGGCTCTCCGGGGTACACTGAATTACACTGCACCTAATGAATGCACCTAACCAGCACGTCTTTCGGACTGTGGAAGGAAACAGGAGGATGTTAAATTCTCCCTCAGTGTACCCAAGCAGGCGCCGGAGTGTGGCGACTAGGGGATTTTCACAGCAACTTCATTGCAGTGTTAATGTATGCCTATGTGTGACGCTGATAAATAAACTTTAACTTTAAACATGGTGGGAGTTCTGGTTAAATATGTTTATAATGCTGTCTGCTACATGTGAATCGACAGAAAGAATGAGAAAAGCACATCACCATTTACCCTCGCTGTTAGTCAGTACAGACTCATGCACCACCCTCCCCAGTGACGAGTAACAATAGCCCGCGGGAGGAACAAGACAGCAAAGGATTAATTCTACAACTAATTTCAGGAAATAAATCCAAAGGAAAAGCGCCAGGAAATGACCCCTGATGCAATGAAACTTTCTCCCAATAAAATTGTGATGCAGCGAATGTCCTTTTTTTAGAAAGGGGCTCATATAATCATTCGGACAGAAGGAGGCCATTTTTCCGGTGCCAGGCTACAAATAATCAGCTTTATTATATTCAATTTCATAACTCTCAACGATGCAAAATGAATTTGTAATCTCCAGGCTGCGAGCCCGGGAGCATAAACACTACACTGCCACTATACCAACCAGCATGATTTTTAACTCCTCACTTCCTCCCACCCCGGATAAAATACCTCCACAGGCAACTTTTCAAAAAAATTACCAGCCAATCATTGATCCTATTTCTCGTAAGCGACGAGAAGAGTGATATTTAGAGAGGAAAATAAATGAACATTTGGAAATCCCCAGCGGTGGGAATTATTTTAAATTATGAACTTCGTCCATATCTTATTTCACGTCAGATAATATGATTCCTCGTGAGGAAGGAGAAACTTCTTTACCCAGATAGTGGTTAAAATGCGGAACTCGCTACCACAATGAGACATTGAGGGGAATGATGCATTTAAGGGGAGGCTTGGATAGACCCAGGAAGGAGACCCAGAACAGAATATGTTTGTTTTTAAATTCATTAATGGGACATGGGCATCGCTGGCTGGCCAGCATTTATTGCCCATTCCTATGGGCAGGCACGGTGGCACAGTGGTTAGCACTGCTGCCTTACAACACCAGGGATCCGGGTTCGATTCCCGGCTTGGGTCACTGTCTGTGCGGAGTCTGCATGTTCTCCCCGTGTCGGCGTGGGTTTCTTCCGGGTGCTCTGGTTTCCTCCCACTGTCTGAAAGACGTGCTTTGGCCATGCCAAATTCTCCCTCAGTGTGCCTGAACAGGCGCCGGAGTGTGGCGACTAGGGGATTTTCACAGTGACCTCATTGCAGTGTTAATGTAAGCCTACTTGTGACACTAATAAATAAACTTCTAACTTTAACCAGCACGTCTTTCGGACTGTGGGAGGAAACCGGGGCACCTGGAGGAAACCTACGCAGACACGGGGAGAATATGCAGACTCCGCACAAACAGTGACCCAAGCCGGGAATCGAACCCACGTCCCTGACACTGTGAGGCAGCAGTGCTAACCAGTGTTATGGAGTCATCTGCTGTGGCATAGCACTTACATGACAACCCTCATCTGAATCCCTTCATGGCCTTTTCCCTCTCTGCTCTGTAAACTCCTCCAGTCTAACAGCCCTCTGAGGCCTGTTCGTTCCTCCAATTCTGGCCACTTGCACATCCCTGATATTAATTGGTGTCAATTCTCCCAAAGCCCCAAGCTCTGGAAATCCTTTCCTAAACTTCTCCACTTCTCTATTCCTTTCTGCTCCTTCATGGCGCTTGTTAAAACTTGCCTTTGGCCAAGCTATCTGATCACATGTTCCATTGGTTCCTTATGTGGCTTGCCAACAATTTCTTTGCACAGCTCTCCTGGGAAATACCTTGGAAGAACCTCATTACATTAAAGGAGGAGGTGATGGTTCAGTTATCGCTTGACTCTTAATCCCAAAACTCAGCTAATATTCTGGGGACCTGGGTTCGAATCCCACACAGCAGGTGGTGGAATTTGAATTCAATAAAAAAAATATCTGGGATTGATGGGACGAAACATTCGCTTTTTAGAGATCTGGCAGTGGTCAAAATTGTTTAGTGATCCCCTTCTGAGCTTAGACAGAAAGCTCGGGCAGGTGAGTCTGTCCCTGGTGAGTCCCAATATGGTTTATGCCAACTGAAGTTGGTCTGGAGATGCCAGTGAGATGAAAAAGATATACAAGATGCACTATGGCAACTTGCCAAGGCTCCTTCGACCTCTACCTCAATCCTGCAGACACATGGGTATAGCACCACCTGCAAGTCCCACCCCAAGTCACACACTATCCTGACGGGGGAGGTGATGGCCTAGTGGTATTATCGCTAGACTATTAAAATCCAGCAACTCAGCTCATGTTCTGGGGACCTGGGTTCAAATCCCGCCACAGCAGATGGTGAAATTTGAATTCAATAAAAAAAATCTGGAATTAAGAATCTACTGATGTCCATGAAACCATTGTCGGAAAACCCATCTGGTTCACTAATGTCCTTTAGGGAAGGAAATCTACCGTCGTTACGTACATGAGACTCCAGAGCCACAGCAATGTGGTTGACTCTCAACTGCCCTCGGGCAACTAGGGATGGGCAATAAATGCTGGCCAGCCAGCGACGCCCATGTCCCATAAATGACTAAAAAAATAATGCTTGCAGGTTGCTGTTATTTTAGGTGGTTTTCCGCACAACACTTGGTTCATGTCATCTCCTGGGCTGGCCTGAGGAGGTTGGAGAGAAATACAATCATATCTGAACGTCTGTACCAGAGTAAGAGCGGCTACAAGTTCTCATGCACTATAACAGACCTTCAGTGTAGACAAGCCAGCTCAGTGTGATTGGAATAGCTTTTAACAATCCCAGTGGATCCTAATGTTCTGAAGCTGGGAAACCTTTCAAGCTCTACTGTAGCCTGATAGGATTGAACATGTGACCAATTGGGACAGATTCCAACAACTTAAATGGCTCCAGTGGAATAATTGAAAGGATTGCCGGGAGGCAGTTAATTAGTGCACTCGTTTCTGTGTCCCAAATGGTTGGCAAGGATTTTTATTAATATCGATTTAACTTTCATCCCTTTCCTTGACAATTAGGCGTAAGCATCTGTGCACAAACACGGCAGCAGCCTCAATGTTTCTTGGGTTGCGACTCCAGAGTTTCCATCAGGATTAGTTGGGGTCAGCAGGAGGGTGGTCTGTATAGATGCAGACCCACTTGAGGACATCTCTGACACCCGCCTCACCCACGCCTAAAGGAAGACCCAGCCTCTACCCCTGGTGGAGTGTTGGATGGGAGCATTGCCCAGGTAGGACTGCCCCCACCCTCTCTATGGCCCCCACCCGAGCAAGGGAGGGGGGTCACAGCCTGCAACACAGCCACGGGACTGTATTTCAAGCCTCTTTTCCTGTTGTTTCATCCCCGTTTTGTATGAGATCATGGGGGTGCTGAATGGAACTGGCGGGATAAGAGAAACTGAAATAAAGGGGAAGGTCAGAGCAGGAGTAAAGAATAAACTCTTAACACGTGGGAGTCATTGAACTCCTAATAGCAGAGTGGCATGGTGGCACAGTGGTTAGCACGACTGCCTCAAAGCACCAGGGACCCGGGTTCAATTCCGGCTCGAGTGACTGTCTGTGTGGAGTTTGCACATTCTCCCCGTGTCCGTGTGGGTCTCCTCCCACAGTTCAAAGATGCGCGGGTTAGGTTAATTGGCTAGGGTAAATATGTGGGGTTACGGGCCTAGGGGCCTGGGTGGGATTGCTGTTGGTGCAGGCTCGATGGGCCGAAAGGCCTCTTTCTGCACTGTGGGGATTCTATGATTCTATAAATTTGGGTTGGGATTAATGTAAAGAGTCCTCATGTCACTATTCTACACATCTCTGGTTTTAGCAGAGGTGGGATGATGAGGGGGACATTGGCCAACTTGCACCCAGGAGACGGCTCACTCATTTAAACATTTTAATGAGGTCGTGTCCCCCATTTGGTATCTCCATTTTAAATTGAATCGCGGTGGGTTGGGTTTCCCTGACCCTGGGAAACTCAGCAGCTCAATTGTTCATCTCTACCTCAAGTAGCAGAAAACCCACCTGCCCTTGGGCTGCAACCTCTTCTGGAACATTCTGTTCCTGTTTGAACAGGAAGTCAAACCTGCTCTGGGCAGGACTGCGGTTGAAAATAACTGATGCGCACCGGCTTTACTGACTAGTATTCCTCCCTCTTGTTCTGGTAAAAAATGTCCAAGTATTTGTTTCTAACTCTGTCCTCATAAGACCAAAAGTTGGTCTTTTGATACACAAAGAATGATCACAGCTCTGGTTACAATTTATCCTCAAGAAGCTTCACTAAAATTTGGTTGCTGATTTAAAAAAAATAGGAAATCTTACAACACCAGGTTAAAGTCCAACAGGTTTATTTGGAATCACGAGCTTTCGAAGCGCTACTCCTTCATCAAGTGAGCAGAGGTTAGTTCACAAACATATATAGACATATATAGGCAAAGACACAAGTGCAAGTTAATTACAGATTGGAAAGTGAAGAACGGTTGGAATGCGAGTCTTAACAGGTAATCAAGTCTTTACAAGTACAGACAATGTGAGTGGAAAGAGGGATAATCACAGGTTAAAGAGGTGTGAATTGTCTCAAGTCAGGACAGTTAGTGAGATTTTGCAAGCCCAGGCAAGTCGTGGGGGTTACAGATAGTGTGACATGAACCCAAGGTCCCGGTTGAGGCCGTCCTCATGCGTGTAGAACCTGGCTATCAGTTTCTGCTTTGCGATTCTGCGTTGTCATGTGTCTTGAAAGCCGCCTTGGAGAACGCTACCCTAATAGTTTTTTTTAAACCACAGTTGGGAGTTTTAATAGCTGGACAGCATGGTCTGCAGGCAGTGGAGTTATGTTAATTCTCCCAGAACTATGCCTGTTACATGCTCATTAGTTCTGCTCAAGCAAGTTGAGTGTTCTCTTGATTACTCCTCTTAATTGTGAAAATCAGCTGATTTCCAGAAGAAACACAAATTTATCAAGGGATTATATATCACACATGGATTGCTTTAGAATGACGTTTATTTTAAACCTAGTATGGTGCGACCTCACAATTTCAATCACAATATGGCTAAAGTTCATTATTTTTTGGTTTTTTATTGACCGACAGAACATTCTGATACAAATGGGTGACTGTCTGTGTGGAATTTGCTCGTTCTCCCCGTGTCTGCGTGGGTTTCCTTCGGGTGCTCCGGTTTCCTACCACACTCCAAAGATGTGCAAGTTAGGTGGATTGGCCATGTTAAATTGCTCCTTAGTGTCAGAGGAATTAGCAGGGTAAATACTTGGTGTTATGGGGATAGAGCCTGGGTGGGATTGTGCTCGGTGCAGGCTCGATGGGCTGAATGGCCTCCTTTTGCACTGTAGGGATTCTATGATTCTATTTTCATCGGATCAGATATTTGTGATGTCAAAGATTTTGCATCCTGGCCCAAAGCCAAGGTCTTGATCATGTTATTTCCCAACAATCAACTTTCCTTGTTGGCGAATGAATGTGTCAGTCCTGGAGATACAACTGGCAATGAAGCTGAGCATTGGGATATGTACATATGGTGAGTATAGCATCCTGACTCACTGCAACCTCTCGGGTTACCTGCAATAAGCCGCACAAACTCTGACAGCGTGTGAATGAATAACACACCAGGGGGAACAGTCTGCTTTCCCTCATAGCGTTTGATATCTGTAAAAATGCAATGACAGCTCTTGGCTAGTTGGGACTTCAGCCAAACTATTGATTTATTGATTCATCATATTTGTGGTACCTGCTGAACTTGTGGGATGTAATTACAAAGGGAGACAGCTCATATCATTTATCAAGATATTAATGGTCCCAGAACTTAACAATTCCATATGTCAGGGTTAGTACTTAGAAAAGTACCTGCTCTGACGATTCAAGCCTCGATGTATAACGAACAGTGGCGCTTAGAAGTTTTTTTTTGTAGTTTAGTTCGGGCACCATGATCGGCACAGGCTTGGAGGGCCGAAGGGCCTGTTCCTGTGCTGTACTTGTCTTTGTTCTTTATGTTCCACATGCACTGCACTGCATGCACTCTGAATATGAATGATACTGCCTATCTCCATCAGTATTGGTTGGGATTAAAGGTTGAATTCTGTACCATTCCGTACATGCTTGGTTCCGATTATTAAATTGGGTCATGATTTAATATTGCTGATGGAACTGACAGATCTTTTTGACCGTTAGAACTGGAATAGAGGCTAACCTGTTATTTTAAAGTTTGAAGCCAGCAATATTAGTACAATTGAAATCCGTGGGATTAGTGGGGAAATGGCTGGGTGGATACAAAATTGGTTAAGGGACAGGATTGGTGAGAAGTGGTGTTCCTCAGGGCTCAGTTTTGAGTGTCAGTGCATTTTTCGGTATATATTAATTATGTCGTTGTGAATATACAGGAAAAAATGTAATCAAAAGTGAACATGAGACCATGGTTCAGGATGAGGCAATTCTGCTCCTCGAGCCTGCTCCACCATTCAATATGACCATGGCTGATCTTGTCTTGGCCCCAACTCTACTTTCCTGCCCATTCTTCATAACCCTTCAACACAAAGATCTATGTATCTCCTCCTTAAATTTACTCAATGTTTCAGCATCCACCGCACTCTGAGGTAGTGACTTTCGCAGATTCACCACCCTTTGAGAGAAGTAGTTTCTCCTCATCTCTGTTTTAAATCTGCTACCCCTTATACTTAAACCATGACCTCTCATTCTAGGTTGCCCCACAAGAGGAAATATCCTCTCTATATCTACCCTGCCAATCCCCTTTAGCATCTCATTTTGATCTCCCCTCTTTCTTCCAAACTCTAGAGAGTATAGGCCTAAACTATTCAACCTCTCTTCATAAGAACAATCCCTCATCTCTGGATTCAATCTAGTGCAGTAAGAAGTCTCACAACACCAGGTTAAAGACTTTAACCTGGTGTTGTGAGACTTCTTACTGTGCTTACCCCAGTCCCACGCCGGCATCTCCACATTCAATCTAGTGAACCTCCTTTGAACTGCTTCTAATGCTTCCTTCCATCCTTCCTCAAATAACGGGACCAAAACTGCACACAATGCAGCTAGGGCAGCACGGTGACGCAGTGGTTAGCACTGCTGCCTCACAGCGCCAGGGTGTGATTCCCAGTTTGGGTCACTGTCTGTGCGGAGACTGCACATTCTCCTCGTGTCTGCGTGGGTTTCCTCTGGGTGCTCCGGTTTCCTCCCACAGTCCGAAAGACGTGCTGGTCAGGTGTGTTGGCCATGCTAAATTCTTCCTCGGTGTACCCGAACAGGCGCTGGAGTGTGGCAACTAGGGGACTTTCATAGTAACTTCATTGCAGTGTTAAGGTAAGTTTACTTGTGACACTAATAAATAAGCTTAAACAGGTGGGGTCTCACTAAAGCCTTGTACAGTTGCAGCAGCATTTCACTAATCTTATACTCTATTCCTTTAACTATAAATGCCAACATTCCATTTCATAGAATCATAAAATCCCTACAGTGCAGAAGGAGGCCGTTCAGCCCATCGAGTCTGCACCGACCACAATCCCACCCAGGCCTTGTTCCCATAACTCCACATATTTACCCTGTTAATCCTCTGACACTAAGGTCAATTTAGCATGGCCAATCAAGCTAACCCACCCATCTTTGGATAGTGGGAGGAAACCGGAGCACCTGGAGGAAACCCACGCAGACACGGGGAGAATGCGCAAACTCCACACAGACAGTGGCCCGAGGCCGGAATCGAACCCGGGTCCCTGGCACTATGAGGCAACAGTGCTAACCACTGTGCCACCGTGCTTTCCTTATTACCTGCTGTACCTTCATACCAGTTTTCTGTGATTCATGCATGAGGACACTCAGATCCCTCTGCTCTGAAGCACTCTGAAACTTCTCTGTATTTAGATAATAAGTTGCTTTTCTATTTTCTGCCCTAAATGGTTGATAAGGAAGATGACAGTAATCGGCTTTGGGAGGGCATGGACAGATTGGTGAAATGGCAGACACACGGCCAATAAAATTTATTACAGAGAAGTGTGAAGCATTTAATTTTGATAGACAGAATGAGGAGAAATAATATAAAGCGAAGGGTCCCAATTTAAAGGAGGTACAGGAATAGAGAGACCTGGGAAGGACAGGCATAAGTCTGTGAAAGTGACAGACCTGATTGAGAATGCTTTTAAAAGCCATTTTGAATGATTGGCTTTATGAATAGGGGCAGCACGGTAGCACAGTGGTTAGCACTGCTGCCTCACAGTAACAGGGACCCGGGTTCAATTCCAGCCTCGGATGACTGTGCAGAGTCTGCACATTCTCCTAGTGTCTGCGTGGTTTCCTCCGGGTGCTCCGGTTTCCTCCCACACTCCAAAAGTGTGTAGATTAGGAGGATTGGCCATGCTAAATGCGTGGGGTTACAGAGATAGGATGGATGGAGGGAGGGCCTGGTGGGATGTTCTTTCAGAGAATCGGTGCAGACTGGATGGGCCGAATGGCCTCTTTCTGCACTGTAGGGATTCTAGGAACTAAATATAAAAAGACACTATGATAAATCTTTATAAGATACTGGTTAGAGTCACTATTTGGATTATTGTGTCCAATTCTTAAGAAAGATGTTCCGCATGTAGCAACAATTTACTTGTATGGTACCAACAATGACAGACTTCAGATATGTGGGGAGGCCAGAGGAACTGAGATGGTTCTGTCCAGATCAGCGAAGGGTGAGGTGAGAATCATGAACAATTTTGATAGACCAAATAAAGAGGAATTATTTCCAGTGACAGGTTTGTAACCAGAGGGAACTGGCAAAAGAAATTGAGGGGTCATGAGATTATTTTTTACCCTTGAGCTTTTTAATCTGGAATGTCTGATAGGCAGGTGGAGGCAGATTCCATGGTAACTTTCAAAAAGGATTTGATTGAATGCTTGGGTAAGATTGATATAGAGGGATATGGGCCAAATGCAGGCAATTGGGACTAGCTTAATGGTAAAAACTGGACTGCATGGACAAGTTGGGCCAAAGGGCCTGTTTCCATGCCGTAAACGTCAATGACTCGATGACACTGTGACTCTATGAATGGGAACCATTCGCTGGGCTTTTGGGGAAGGACAGTAGACTGGGACTAATTGGATAGACCTTTCAGGGAGCTTGTACAAGTTGGATGGGTTGAATGGACTATGATTCTGCTGTATCATTCTGAGTCTACATACAAACCTGCAGTATGGTTGGGGTAATATAATAATGACACTGGCATTGTTCAATTCAGTTGGCTAGATCCTAATAGAGTCTAATGCAAAATAATGGTGGTGGTATGGGGTTCAACTCTCGTACTGGCTGTGGTGATTCATGAAGGCCTGGCTCCTTGCCTTGTCCTATGCTTGATGTGGAATGGTGCCCTCAAAGTCAGATGATCGCTTGTCTCTCTAACAGAGGGAGGTGCCTATGTTCCCTCATGAATCATGGTTAATCATCTTATAGCATTGACAAATTACAATTTTATAATGATTTTTTCTTATCTTATAAAATCGTGTAACCATTTTCTGAGGGGTACATTCTGATGCCGGCATATTTGTGTGAAAAATAGTGATTAAATAAATATCTCAGAAGGAATGACTTTTTAATGAATCACTTTATTTGTCGGTCTGCTGTTTTCATATCCATCAAGTTTTCTGTATAGGAGCACTTATGGATTTGATTACAATGGTAACACAGCATGCCATCCTTTGATCTCCCGTAAGTGGAACCTGGGCAAGAAGATCAAAGTATAGACTGATTGCAGCATTATCAGAATGAGCACTTTATCTCTGCCTGTGCACTGATGCTTTGAACTACGTTGTATAGGAACTCTGTTTATCATGGGCCTTCTCTTATGCTGCATTTCCCACAGAGATCGACACAACCCGGGTCCCTGGTGCTGTGAGGCAGCAGTGCTAACCACTGTGCTGCTCCACCTGAAACGTTAACGCTATTTCTCTCTCCATAGATGCTGCCAGACCTGCTGAATAATTCCAGCATTTTCTGTTCTACTTTCATCTGCAGATCACTCACCATTCCAACTATGTTGTCAATTTTTACGCTGTGGTTGGGCAAATCCAGTAATTTCCAACTGAGTTCTACTGGGATTCACCACAAGAAATGGAGTTGTCCCTTCAGTAAAGCCCTGCAGCACCTGTGAAACCAGACCACAGCAAGCAAAGTGGAAGGAAGAGTAACTTGAATGTACATATGGCACCTTTCCAATCTGAGGATGTCCCAAAGCATTTTACATCAAAATGAACTACATTGAAGGTGTAGTCACTGTGATATAGGAAAGGTTGCAAATTGTGAATGGCTGCTTGATCTTTTACAGCCCCGGGATAGATGGATTCTCAGTCTCACCTAAACGGTAAGCACCTCCCACGGGTGTGTCGCTCCCTCAGCTTCCGACAGTGCAGCGCTCCTGCAGTACTGAACCTTCAACAGTGCAGCTGCCCCTCAAAAATGAACTTCCAACACTGCAGCACTCACACAGCATGCCTTCCAACAGTATAGCACATCAACAGCTCTGACTGTCCATGAGGGCAGTTCTCCATCGATGTTGACCCTCCCACCAGTAACACCAGTAGATGTGCTGAAGGGGAGGGGGTTTTAGTTCAGTCGGGCAGCATGGTCGGTGCAGGCTTTGTTCCTGTGCTGTAATTTTCTTTGTTCTTTCGTCTTTGTTCCTCTCTAACTGCATCACACAGTGTCTAGAAACCAGCTCTGAACTGCCTCCTCAAGGGCAATTCGGACTGGGCAACAGGCACGGGCCTCTCTTTTACTTACTTGTTTATGGCATGAGGGCAGCGCTGGCTAGGCCGGCATTTATTGCCCATCTTGCCAGTGACGTCCATATATTGAGAACTATTTCGATAAATAATCAGAAAGGTTTTCTATTGGACCAGTGGAATTAGAATATAACCTGTTTTTGTAGGTTTCCTTTGCAGTGTGTGTTTTTGCTTTCACTAATTATTGCATGACATTGTACTGTGATTGTTTTCTCATGGATATGGTTAGTGCAGGAAGCGGGAAATCTGAGATAAAAGCGGAAAATGCTGGAAGTACTCAGCAGACCAGGCAACCATGAGGAAGAGAGGTATGGATGAAAGTTCACTGACCTGAAATGTTAACACCATTTTTCTCTCTCCATAGATGCTGCCAGACCTGCTGAATAATTCCAACATTTTCTGTTCTACTTCCATTCGAATGTAAGAAATAAAAGCAGGAGTAATGCATTTTGGAAGGTCTAATACAGATGGGAAATATACAGTAAATGGCAGAACCCTGAAGAGTATTGATAGGCAGGGGTTATGGGTGTACAGGTACACAGGTCACTGAAAGTGCAACGCAGGTGGAGAAGGTAGTCCAGAAGGCTTATGGCATGCTTGCCTTCATCGACTGGGGCATTGAGTTTAAAAATTGGCAAGTCATGTTGCAGCTTTATAGAATCTTAGTTAGGCCGCACTTGGAATATGTGTTCAATTCTGGTCGTCACACTACCAGAAGGATGTGGAGGCTTTGGAGAGGGTACAGAAAAGATTTACCAGGATGTTGCCTGGTATGGAGGGCATTAGCTATGAGGAGAGGTTGGAGAAACTTGGTTTGTTCTCACTGGAATGACGGAGGTTGAGGGGCGACCTGATAGAAGTCTACAAGATTATGAGGGGCATGGACAGAGTGGATAGTCAGAAGCTTTTTCCCAGGGTGGAAGAGTCAATTACTAGGGGGACATAGGTTTAAAATGTGAAGGGCAAGGTTTAAAGGAGATGTACGAGGCGGGTTTTTTACACAGAGGGTGGTGGGTGCCTGGAACTCGCTGCCGGGGGCGGTAGTGGAAGCAGATACGATAGTGACTTTTAAGGGGCGTCTGGACAAATACTTGAATAGGATGGGAATAGAGGGATATGGTCCCCAGAAGGTTAGGGTTTTAGATCAGTTGAGCAGCATGGTCGGTGCAGACTTGGATGGTCGAAGGATCTATTCCTGTGCTGTAATTTTCTTTGTTCTTAGATATCTGCTCCATCGAGCCCGCTCTGTCGCTCAACGGTTGATCTGATTGTGGCTTTAATTCCAATCGCCTGCCCGGCCCCATAACCCTGGACTCCCTTGTCGATCGAAAACCTGTCTAACCTCGACTTGAACATATTCAATGACCCAGCTCCCAAAGCTCACAGAGAAGGAGGATCCCATAGACTAATGGCCCTCTGAAAGAAGAAGAAATTCCTCCTCATCTCTGTCTTAAATGGAAGACATGATGTGGAGATGCCGGCGTTGGACTGGGGTGGGTACAGTAAGAAGTCTCACAACACCAGGTTAAAGACCAACAGGATTATTTGGAATCACGAGCTTTTGGAGCACTGCTCCTTATTCACCTGAGCAACACTCTGAAAGCTTATGATTCCAAATAAACCCGTTGGACTTTAACCTGGTGTTGTGAGACTTCTTAAATAGAAGAGTCCTTATTTCTAGATTCTGGTTATTAGATTCCCCTACAAAGGGAAATACCCTCTCAGCATCTACCCTGTCAAGTCCCCTCATTATCTTATATGTTTCAATAAGGTCACCTCTCATTCTTCCGAACTGCAATGAGTGGTTATGATTAATTCTCACTCTTTGAAGGAGTTCTGCTTCCAACCAAAGGTGATGGACAAAACCGCTTCTGTTTGACAAGATGTCCAAACCACATCAATCAGTCACACAAGGGGCATCATGCTGATTGTACAGCACACATCACCCTGATGAAGATTGATTGCTATCTAATTCTTCTCCTTTCCAACTAAAGATGCTGAAGTATTTTAACCTTCACAGCATTGTCCCAGCAGACGATTGCTTTTCATTAGCAAAGTGTGATGAGAAAGATTTATGTGTTGCTTACGTTTCTCTGCACATATGAGCTATAAATGTCTACTTAAAAAAATAATGTCAATTTCAATCTGGCCAGCAACAGCCAAGCCAGCTGCGAGGCAGCAGGGGAACCCGACCCAAATCAAAGCAGATAAATATATTTCTCTCGTTCATCACTATGACTACACTCAGGAGCAACTACAGTCTGGAATCCTTTGTGAATTACAGGGAGAACAGCAGAGCATCAATAGCAACCACAACTTGCATTTATATAGCACCTTTAATGCAGTAAAACATCCCAATGTGTTTCACAGGAGGGTCATCGAACAGAACCTGACATCCAGTCACAAGGGGCTGCATTTTACACTCCGCTGCTGGCCAGTATGAAGGCCACGGTTGTGGAGGAGCTCATAAAATCCCCCTACCCACCAGCCCCTGACCTGTCTCAAATGTTACGGGGGAGGTGGAGATATTAAACTCACCCGCCTGATGAGACCCTTAAATGACCAATTAGTGGCCAGTTAAGGGTTGCATTCTGTTCCGCCGCTATTTTATCCATGGCAGGGAAGGGCCCAGGTCAAGTGGGAGCCCCGCAGATTCAGCTGCCTGGAGTGGTGTCAGGCAGGGTGGGAGGACCTCCCTTGCAGGTTCCTTCTGAGAGAAGAAATTCCTTCTCATCGCCGTCTTAAATGGAAGACCCATTATTTCTAGATTCCCCTACAAAGGGAAATATCCTCTCAGCATTTACCCTGCCAAGTCCCCTCATAATCTTCTAGGTCACATCGCATTCTTCTGAACCCCAATGAGTATAGGCCCATGGTTAAGGTTAGTTCTCACTCTTTGAAGGAATTCTGCTTTCAACAATAGGTGATGGATAAAACTGCTTCTGTTTGGCAAACCACATCAATCAGTCACACAAGGGGTAGCATGCTGATTGTACAGCACATCAGAGGCACCCCATTCCACCCAAAGTCATACTTCACCTTTTATCCTCCCCATGGCATCTCAAACTCAGCTCCCAATCCCCTTCACACCACTTTACCGGGGGTTGCTAGCCTGGCCCCTGCAATACCTCAGACTTACCTGAAGTCCTGTCGGGACAGCCTGTAGTCCCAGCAGTGGCCACCATTCCTGACTGGCGCTGCTGGGACTACAGAGCGACCAGCCATCCAATTGGTCGGCAGCTCTCAAAGGCGGGACTTCTTCCTGAGATGGGGGTGCAAGTCTCACCTTGAAGTAATAAATACTGGTCCTGGCTTTAAATTGCTGAGGAACAGTCATCGCCACGGTGGGCAGGATCTCCACTGACCTTTCTGCTAGGTCGTTTGGTGGGTGGGGGGTGGTCACAGCTCCCCATAAAACTCCCAGGGAAACATCTGGGATGGTAACCCATCGCTTGGCCGCTGAGATGGCATCTTAAAGGAGGAGGGAGTGGTCGAAATGCGGAGAGATCTGGAGAATGTTACAGGGATAGGGAGAAATGAGGCCAATGTGAACTGTAAAATGGAGGCTTTGCCAGATTGGGAATCAGTGTAGGTCAGTGGGGTTGTTTGGGTTTTGAGATATATATCCAGTCTGACAGCTCAGGCGCTCCGTAGTCATGTGACCATGCCATGAGTCTCCCTCTGGGGCAGAGATCCTAAGATCAGTTTGATACAAGCCTGTCACAGAAACAGAAATAAGTACAGCTGTGCTTTTAATTGCAACAAAAGTGTTATGGGATCAGAATCTCAGCTCAGTGTCAAATAGGACACCAAGGTTGTGATTGCTGGTACAGCCTCAAATAGTGGAAGGTTGACTCTGTAGCTTGAGGTTAATTTTGCACGTGCAAGCTGCCTCTCTGAACCCAAAGTTAATCACTTTACCTTGTTGGATACCACATCCTACTAAGTTTGGTCATTATGTAGCTTTCCCTACAGGGGGAATGGTCTGCCAAAGAATCAGAGAAACGGATAATTTGATCCAAGCCAGTGAAGCCTCTCACGCTCCCAATAAATCCATTTTCGTTCTTCATGGGTACAGATGACACTTGGCACTGTGACTCTTAGAACCTGGATGGTGGTACAAAAGCAGATGGCACTTTAATTACAGCTGCTGAGAATGGATAGATGGGTTGCAGTCACTCCAAACACAAGCGCAGAGCAAGGAATTAAAACAGTGAAACCTGTCAGAAAATGAGCTCTTGTGATTTAATTATATTTGGTTTGTAAGAGGCGGCATGGGGCAGCATGGTGGCACAGTGGTTAGCACTGCTGCCTCACAGCGCCAGGGACCCAGGTTCGATCCCTGGCTTGAGTCACTGTCTGTGTGGAGTTTGCACGTTCTCCCCATGTCTGCGTGGGTTTCCTCCGGGTGCTCCGGTTTTCCTCCCACAGTCCAAAGATATGTGGGTTAGGTTGATTGGCCATGCTAAATTGCCCCTTAGTGTCAGGGGGACTAGTAAGGCAAATGCATGGAACTATGGGGATAGGGGCTGGGTGGGATTGTGGTTGGTGCAGACTCGATGGGCCAAATGGCCCCCTTCTGCACTGTAGGGATTCTATTCTATAGGACATTTTGGGGTGCTGAAAAGTTGAGATCTGAATCAGCATGAGATGTATCACTTTTAATATCAATGTTCAAAAAGAGGGTTCACTGTTTGATGCCAATGTCAAAACCAGGGTTTTTACCCTTTATGTTACCCACATCACCCATCACCCTCCAGACCTATTGTCTTCTAAGAAAATAATAGAGAAACAGAGGCCTGTCCTTCAAAATGGACATTAAGACTACTTAGTATAGATAGAATCCCCGTCAATATTGAAAAAGAAAGGATCTGTATTTCTATAGCACCTTCCATTGTGGCACGTTGGCACAGTGGTTGGCCCTGCTGTTTCACAGCACCAGGGACCTGGGTTCGATTTCAGCTTTAGGTGACTGTGAATTTTGTCTGCGTAGGTTTTCTCCGGGTGCTCCGGTTTCCTTCCACAGTCCGAAGATGTGCGGTTTAGTTTGATTGGCTGTATTAAATTGTATCCAAAGATCTGTAGGTTAGGTGGATTAGCCATGGTAAATGTGTGCAGTTATGGGGATAAGGCTTGGGCGGGAGGCTATTTTGGGGAATCTGCCTACAGTTGTGCAATGCTCCCTCACCTTACCCCCTGAGCCAGTAGTCAATGAAATCAGTCAAAGTGGTGAGAATTGTCCCTTTTTCTGCTCTCAAATCTAGGTTAGAAATCCCATAAAAGGCTAAATCGTGTTCAATGAAGTGCAACTGTCTCTTTAATGGTGTCCTGAATAATAACTATTGCTGATAAACACATCGGTGCAGATTCGATGAGCCGAATGTTCTCCTCCTGCACTGTAGGGATTCTGTGGCCAGTGGTTCTATCACTGCAGGATGTCCCAAAGTACTTTACAACCAATGAATGTCTTTTTTTTTGAAAGAGAATCCACTGTTGTGATGTAGGAAACATGGCAACCAATTTGTGCACAGCAAGCTCCCCCAACAGCAACGCGGTAACCAAGTTATGGATCTGTTATTTGTAATATTTTTGACGATGAATTAACCGCATTCACCGTCACTACCCCTCTGAATCTGACTGTAACTTCAGCATTTAGCACCTTTGCTGATTACTGTGGGATTGCTGTTGTTGTGGTCAGTCACTCAATCTGCCGAAAGTCGTGCAATGCTCCCTCACCTTACCCCCTGAGCCTGTAGTCAATAAAATCAGTCAAAGTGGTGAGAATTGATCCTTCCCTGCCCTCAAATCTAGGTTAGAAATCTTATAAAAGGCTAAATCTTGTCCAATGAAATCATAGAAATCATAGAAATCCTACAGTGCAGAATGAGGTGTAGCTATTTCTTTAACGGTGACCTGAATAATAACTATTGCTGATAAACACATCTGGCCCTGAAATATAATTTTATATTGCTGGGTGTCTCCACTATGATGAACTACTAGATTTCTTAAACTTTTTTTTTTCATTTTAAGAAGCATTTGTTCAGGATATTTTTATCTTCCGCGGCACGGTAGCACAGTGGTTAGCACTGCTGCTTCACAGCTCCAGGGACCTGAGTTCGATTCCCGGCTTGGGTCACTGTCTGTGTGGAGTTTGCACATTCTCCTCGTGTCTGCGTGGGTTTCCTCCGGATGCTCCGGTTTCCTCCCACAGTCCAAAGATGTGCGGGTTAGGTTGATTGACCATTCTAAATTGCCCCTTAGTGTCCTGAGATGCGTAGGTTAGAGGGATTAGCAGGGTAAATGTATGGGCTTGTAGGGATAGGGCCTGGGGTGGGATTGTGGTCGGTGCAGACTCGATGGGCCGAATGGCCTCTTTCTGTGCTGTAGGGTTTCTATGATTCTATGATTCTTAACTCCTTGTGTATGTCCCAATCTTTATTCCCCTTCCCAGTAGGATTTTAAAAGTGATTTGATTTTAGTGCTTTTCATTTCCTGAATTGGCTGTCTGTGAAAATGCTTCAATGTGGTTGGCTACTTGGATAATGTGATGACATTATCGCTCGACACTGGGTATCCTGGTTGAAGAACGCTGCCATCCATCGCGCATCGCGAGGAGGTCAAGTTCTTGCTACAATGATCACCAGATCACTCAGAGATCACTGGATTACTTGATGAACACCGTTGATCACCAAATCCAAGCCGATTTGTTTCTGTGATGTTGGTTGGTGTAAATATTGGCTCAGGACACTGCAACTCTTCTTCAAGATAGTGCCTGGGATCGAAAGGCTGACAGTGCGGCACTCCCTCCATAAGGCACTGGGAATGTCAGCCTGGATTAGGGAGATGAGGCTCCACAAATATCCCCATCCTCAATGGTATAGTAAGAAGTCTCACAACACCAGGTTAAAGTCCAACAGGTTTTTTTGGAATCACGAGCTTTCGGAGCGCTGCTCCGAAATCAAGTGAGTGAAGGAGCAGCACTCCGAAAGCTCGTGATTCCAAATAAAACTGTTGGACTTTAACCTGGTCTTGTGAGACTTCTTGCTGTGCCCACCCCAGTCCAACGCCGGCATCTCCACATCCTCAATGGTGGGAGAGCCCAGCACATCCGTACTAAGGACAAGGTTGAAGCATTGGCCACCATTTTCAGTCAGAAGGGCCAAGTGGATGATCCATCCTGGCCCAACAGCACAGTCTCAGCCAATCCGATTCTCTCCGCGTGATATCAGGAAACAGCTGAAGCCACTGGATACTTGCAGAGAGTATGGACCCTGACAATATTCCAGCAATAGTGCTGAAAACCTGTGCTGCAGGACTACCGCACACCAAGCCAAGCCGTACAACTCGCCCATTTACCCAACAATGTGGATAATTACACAGGCATGTCTTGTACACAAAGAGCAGAATAAATCCAAACTGAGTAAGTGCCACTTGAAAGCACTGTCAGCGACCTTTTCCATCACTCTTCTGATGTTTGAGTGGAGTCTGATGGGCCGATAATGAGCTGGGTTGGATTTATCCTGCTTTTTGTTATGCAGGTAGTCCTGTGTTGTAGCTGTGTAGACATCTCAATTTTATGTATGCCTGATGTTGCTGCTGAGATGCTCTTCTACACTCCTCAGAGTGCCAAGGTTGATGCCCTGGCTTGATGGTGATGGTAAAGTGAGCTCACAGATTGTGGTTGCATATAATTCTGTTGTTGCTGATGGCACACAGCACCTCATGGATGTCCAGTCTTGAATTGCTTGATCTGTTTGAAATTTATCCCATTTAGCACAGTGTTAGTGCCACACAACACAATGGAGGGTATCCATAATGTGAAGACAGCACTTTGACTCCCCAAGAACTGTGTCGTGGTCACGCCTACCAATACAGTCATGGGCTGATGCATCTACGACAAGTAGATTGGTGAGGATGTGGTCAAGGGCAGCACGGTGGCACAGTGGTTAGCACTGCTGCCTCACAGCGCCAGGGACCTGGGTTCAATTCTGGCCTCGGGTCACTGTCTGTGTGGAGTTTGCATGTTCTCCCAGTGTCTGCATGGGTTTCCTCCGGATGCTCCGGTTTCCTCCCACACGCCAAAGATGTGAGGGTTAGGTGGATTGGCCATCTAAATTGCCCTTTAGTGTCAGGGAGATTAGCAGGGTAAATACATGGGATTACGGAGATAGGGCCTGGGTGGGAGTGTTGGTGCAGGATTCGATGGGACAAATGACCGCCTCCTGCTCTGTAGGGACTCTATAATTCTATGATTCTAAGTAGGGTTTGCCCTCTTGTTGGTTCCCTCATCACCCTTCACAGACCCAGTCTAGCAGCTATGTCCTTTAGGACTTGGCCAATGTGGAAATCCCTCACCCTGAGTGTATTCTGTGCCCTTGCCACCCTCAGTTCTTTCTGCAAGTATTGTCCAGTATGGTGTTTAAGTGCAGTTAAAAACATGCTGGGATTAGCTCAGTTTTCTCGCTGTGATTTATGAGCTTTGCCTGCAGTACAGAGAAAATAAGAGTTTACATTTATATCATGCCTTTCATGACCACATGCCTTCCCAGAGTAATTCATAGCCAATAAAATAATTTTGAAGTGTAGTCATTGTTGTAACGTAGGAAACACGGCAGCCAATTTGCACATGGCATCAGACAACAATATGATCCCTATCAGAATATCTATTTTAGTGATGTTGACTGAGGGATAATTATTGGCCAGGATATCGGGATAACTTTCTTAATGCCATTAGATCATTTACATCCATCCTGGTGTGAGGACACAGCCTCATTTTAATGTCATCCAAAAGATGGCGGGCAGGATTCTCCGGCCGTGACCACCCCAAGACCGGAAATTCCCGTCCAAGCTCAGTGGACTTTTAAATGGCCGGCGGATTTTCTGTCCCGCAGACCACGTTTCCCGTGGTGGGTGAGATGGGAGAATTTTGGCTGGCACTTCTGGCAATGCAGCACTCCATCAGCTCTGCACTGGAGAAGATGCTGAAGTTTCTGGATTGGGAATTGAACCTTCTGTCTGAACCCACCCCCTTCTCTCTGACTCTGCCTCACACGGAGAAATAGCTCATACTGGACAAATCTGTGAAATGGCAGCAGCAGGAAAAGTTAAATTCTGAGCCTGAACTACCTGCCCCCATAATTATGTTGCGGCCAGATTGCTGTTAATGTTACCTACCTTTCAAAAAAGCTTTAAGAGTTATTGAGGGTGTGTCACTGAGTGGTATTGTTTCAGAAGGAATATGTTCGCAATCGTACAGACTATACTCAGTATAGATGGACCATGCACTGATTCACACGTAATTCATTACGATAAATATTTTACCTCCATACCGGGAACAGGTAGAGGATTCACTGATGAGTTATTAAGGATCTCACTCTGAGTCATGTATGCTCAGTGGGAGGTTTACTCCTGGACAAATCTGTGGTGTGACACTCAGGCACTCTGAGGGCGATCTGAGAAGTGTACATTAATATAGCCTTGAAGATTGACTAGGTCCATTAATTAGCACGTTCTGCAGCAGATGGAACAGTGCGTGTAATTAACATCTACATTTCAAAGAAAAAGATGACCATGAAATAATTATGACTTGAAACTTTGATGTGACAAGACCACGGAGTCAACTTAGAGTCAGAGTCAGGTACAGGTGAGGTCCTGGAAGACAGAGCAAAGTGACTTCTAACCGGAGCTGGCAACACTTCAGGAACTAAAAATCTATCTCTGGGATATCGCTGTGAGCAGGAGAAAAAACAGAGGGACAATCAAAAGTTGCGTTCTTTCAAAAGAATTCTTTGAAAGCTTTTGATTGGATATAAACCGGATGGTGTGGAGGACAATAATGCCCCTCTGACAGAGAAGGAATGGTTTAAATTTAAAAAAAAAGAGTTCAGTGGATGTTAGTTGAAGAATCCTGAGTGGGATGCCTACCACAAATTTCTTCAACTCCTAATTGACATACTAACGGGGCCTAATATCTGATTTAGTGTTCCACACTCTCGCAGCGGGACCGATGCCCTTTGCAGTTTGAGTACAGGAGGTCTTGCAACTTTGTCTGTTTTGATCCTCTCGCTCTTTGAAACAGATGCAAGGGTTACCAATTCCTACTCCAACATTTCAAAGCCGGCTCATGCAGCATTTGTAGTCTTTCGCCTTTCCATTAGTGTTTAGTTCAATGCGCCATTTTTTTCCTCGAATGTTTTCTTTGTCGAACACGTGTGCATCTCTCTGATGGACATTCTATTTTGTTTTCACAGTGTTACATCTCGAATCTCTCCCAATTCTGAGGAAAAGTCATGGATCCGAAAACCTATCCTTTTCCCCCATGTACTTTATGAATAGTATGGTTTGTCCGTATAAGCATGCAAGAAACAATGCTTTTGACTGCATCCCAGTGCGTGACAATAATAAACCAAATCAAATCAAATCACTAACTTTGATTTTTTAAATTAACTCTGTTTTTCTCTTTCCACAGATGCTGCTTGACCTGCTGGGTATTTCCAGCATCCCTGTTTTGTTAACAGTAACGTTAGTTCGTCATGTTGATCTGCCGGGTTTACTGAAGGATTTGCGGCAAAAGGGTTTATTAAAAAAAAGTCCGCTTACATCACCATTTTAATGGATCATTCTTTTCCGTTGACATTTCACCTGTTCATCAAAATAATAAACCTCTCTGCACACAGTTTTTGATCTCTGCTCCCAGGCTTGGTATCAACCAGTCCCATGTTAACGGGGGAGCATTTTAATTTTGGGCTGCTGTGTGAGGTGGATGATCATCCTTCCCCATTTTCAATGCTATTAACTTGTGTAAGTCATTTTTAGGCCAGTTTTAAGCTAAATGTTCAGTGAATTATGCCAACATAACTAGAAATGACCATCTTCGGTTGAACACATGACCTAAAGGCCACCTTAGAATGAATTTTTGTATTTCTGTGGGTCAGTGGCATTGTGGTATTGCCACTGGACTAGTAATGCAGCTACCCAGGGTAATGCTCTGGGGACCTGTGTTCGAATCCCACCACGACAGGTGGTGAAATTTGAATTCAATAAAAATCTGGAATTAAAAGTCTAATGATGCCTGCGAAAACATTGTCGATTGTCGTAAAAACCCATCTGGTTCACTAATGTCTTTTAGGGAAGATAAGCTGTCGTCCTTACCTGGTCTGAGCTACATGTGACTCCAGACCCACAGCAGTATGGTTGACTCTTAACTGCCCTCAGGTATGGGCAGTAAATACTGGCCCAGCCAGTGACGCCCACATCCCGGGCAGGGCGGCACGGTGGCACAGTGGCTGGCACGGCTGCCTCACAGCGCCGGGGACCTGGGTTCGATTCCCGGCTCGGGTCATTGCCTGCGTGGATTTCGCACATTCTCCCCGTGTCTGTGTGGGTTTCCTCCGGGCGCTCCGGTTTCCTCCCACAGTCCAAAGATGTGCGGGTTAGGTGGATTGGCCATGCTAAATTGCCCCTTAGTGTCAGGGGGACTAGCTAGGGTAAATGCATGGGGTTGTGGGGATAGGGCCTGGATGGGATTGTGGTCGATGCAGACTCGATGGGCCAAATGGTCTCCTGTAGAGATTCTATGGATCCCATGAATGGATAAAAAAAAGCAAAACCAATGCGTACTCTTAATACTTAATATATTTAATTGCAGAAACAATGTAGAGATACAGGTGCCTGTAACTGTGATATAACAAACACTTGTAAAAAAAAACGGATTAATTGAAGGCAATGTATCTTGGCAGCAACTCGAAGGATGAAACCTGATCAGCAGAAGCCAAGTTTATAAAGTATTATTTCACCTTTAATAGTTTCTTAAAACCTATATAGATGTGTATACCTATTTTCTTTTGAGCTTAATGACCAGAAAATAAAATAATGAGTTTGGATATGTTAAGACAAATATCACAAGTCAAGACAAATGACCTTACATTCCAATGTGCATAGCTATGGTAACAACAGATAAGGGCCAGATAACTCGTATGAATAGTTGGATGCCAGCCCAGAAGCAACAATTAAATAAGACGAGGCTCAGTTCTAATTATAGTGGAAGAACTTAATTAATTAGTAGTTTTATCATAGGATTTAAAAAAAAATACACTAGTTAATACCAGATGGGTTCCGAAAGGGATTTTACTTTAAAGATTAAGATAAAACCTTCTTACTTTAAGTTAAAATGCAGACACAAAATGGCTGCAAAGAATTTATGAAAATCTGATCAGAATAAAATTCAGAAACCAAAGGTTTATACAAATGATACAAGGGCGTGTGTTAGAAATCAGATTATGTGAACACATTTAAAAGTCCATTGTTCTATTATCAAAATTAATTAAGCACAAACTCCAAGACTCCCGTTGGGCACCGCAGGGGCTGGGGTGCATTATAGACCCCGATAATCACATTATGATTTAATGTTTTAAGTTTCCTTTGTACTTCTGTTCTGTTCGGGCTGTTCCCCCTCCTTTTGGGGAGCTGCCCCTTTTACTTTGTCCCTGAGTTCATTTCAGTTGGTTTATTTGGTTTGCCCTAAAAGACAAAAAAAAAACTCCAAGACCAATTAAGCGAAGTTAAAGAATGTGTCTGCCAATCAAGGAGTGACAAGACCCTATTACCACCTGGAGAGGCCGGGTCCTGAACCTTCCGTGGGGGTTAAAAATCTCAAGATCGATTTTCCGGCCCCATCCGCGACAGACGCAAATCCCGCTATGGCCGTAAACTCTTGCGAGAGGGCCGTACTGGGATTTGTTGACGGCGAATGTGAGGGTGGGGAGGAGTCTTTAACGTTAATTTGAGGTTGGGGCATTCTTTAAAGAGGGCACTCTGATCTCCGATCTCCTGAGGAGTGCCAATCATTGGCTGCCGGTGGCATGTTTCTCAGCGACGGGAGGTGGCGTGGCACTGGCCGGCGTTGGGATCTTCTGGTCACTGTCAATGGGATTTCCCCTTGACTGCACCATCAGGAAGCCCCAGGCCTGGGGTCCGCGGTCAGTGGGACCAGAAGATCGCACCCATTGTTCGAATACCATCGCAATCAAACCTTTCCCCGAGTTGGCACTGCTCCGTATTTCTTACAGGTTTTCCCAGCCCAGCTTTACCAGTAACATCCACTGGGGAACTCAGTTAAAGACCAGCATAGTCAGGGGGAAGACAGGACACAACGCAACATCAGCGGCTGTGTGGTAAAGACCCAGTTTGACTATTAATGAATAGGTGAATAGATGAAGCTTAGTGAATGGGTGAATGAATGGGTAGAGGGTGAAGTGGATGAGGTAAGTGGGTGAGGCGGTAGGCAGGTGAGGTGGTAAATGTGTAAGATGATAGGTGGGTAAGATGGTAGATGGTAGGTGGGTGAGATGGTGTGGAATGTGGGTGAGGTGGTAGTCAAGGGGTGGGCGGTTAAGGGGATAGATGGATAATTAGGGGTATTTAGGTCAGGGGGCTGGGCAGTGGAACAATGGAGCAGCCATGTGTCCAGTGGCATTATTGAGGGATTGGGAATAGTCAGGGTGAGATGGGAGTAGTCATGGGGTTGAGTTAGCGGATCAGTCTGAGTGTTTGGGGAGGGGGGTTAGATCTAGAGTTACCCTAGGGTTAGACTAGGTTTTAATAAGACCATGAGACTATTCAATCATGGCTGATATTTTTCTCATCCCCATTCTCCTGCCTTTTCCCCATAACCACTGATCCCCTTATTAACCAAGAACCTATCTGTCTTAAAGATACTCAATGACCTGGCCTCCACAGCTTTCTGTGGCAGAGTTCCACACATTCACCACTCTCTGGCTGAAGAAACTCCTCCACATCTTTTTTTTAAGGATCGTCCCTTTAACCTGAGGTTGTGCTCTCTGGTTCGAGTTTTTCCTACTAGTGGAAACGTCCTCTCCACGTCCACTCTATCCAGGCCTTGCAATATCCTGTAAATTTCAATAAGATTCTCCCTCATCCTTCTAAACTCCAACGAGTACAGACCCAGAGTCCTCAACCGTTCCTCATACAACAAGCTCTTCATTCCAGGAATCATTCTTGTGAACTTCCTCTGGACCCTTTCCAAGGCCAGCACATCCTTCCTTAGATATGGAGCCCAAAACTGCTCACAGTCTCCAAGTGGGGTCTGACCAGAGCCTTATACAGCCTCAGAAGTACATCCCTGCTCTTGTATTCTAGCCCCCTCGACATGAATACTAACATTGCATTTGCCTTCCTAACTGCCGACTGAACCTGCACGTTAACATTAAGAGAATCTTGAACAAGGACTCCCAAGTCCCTTTGTGCTTCTGATTTCCTAAGCATTTCCCCATTTAGAAAATAGTCTATGCCTCTATTCCTCCTTCCAAAGTGCATAACCTCATACTTTTCCACATTGCATTCTATCTGCCACTTCTTTGCCCACTCTCCGAACCGGGTACAAGTCCTTTTGCAGCCCCCTGCTTCCTCAATATTACCTGTTCCTCTACATATCTCTAAATCATCTGCAAACTTAGCAACAGAGCCTTCAGTTACTTCTTCCAAATCATTAATGTATATTGTGAAAAGTTGTGGTCCCAGTATTGACCCCTGAGGCACACCACTAGTCACTGGCTGCCATCCTGAAAAAGACCCCTTTATCCCCACTCTCTGCCTTCTGCCAGTCAGCCAATCCTCTATCCATGCCAGGTTCTTACCATTAACTCCATGGGCTCTTAACTTATTTAACAGTCTCCGATGCAGCACCTTGTCAAAGGCCTTTTGGAAATCTAAATTTATCACGTCCATTGGTTCTCCTTTATCTAACTTCCTTGTTTCCTCCTCAAAGAACTCCAACAGATTTGTCAGACATGACCTCCCCTTGACAAAGTAATGCTGACCCATCCTACTTTATCATGCACTTCCAAGTATTCCACGATCTCATCTTTAATGATGGATCCTAATATCTTGCCAATGACCAAAGTCAGGCTAACTGGCCTATAATTCCCCATCTGCTGCCTCCCTCCTTTCCTAAACCACAGTGTTACATTAGCTACTTTCCAGTCCTCTGGTACCCACCCACCTCCAGTGATTCCTGAAAGATCACCACCAGTGTCTCCACAATTTCCTCAGCTATCTCTCTTAGAACCTTGGGATGTAGTTCATCTGGTCCAGGTGATTTATCCACCTTCAGACCTTTCGGTTTCCCCAGAACCTTCTCCTTAGTGATGGCCACTGCACTCACCTGTGTCCCCTGACTCTCCTGGAGTTTCGGCATCCCACTGGTGTCTTCCACAGTGAAGACTGATGCAAAGTAACTATTCAGTTCCTCTGCCATTTCTTCGTTTCCTATTAATACTTCTCCAGCCTCATTTTCCAGTGGTCCAATGTCTATTTTTGCCTCTTTCTTACCTTTTATATATTGAAAAGAAAACTCTGTCTAACATTTCCAGAATCTCTGACTCTGAGCCAGAATACATTTGTGGTGGGTCTTGGGGAACAGGGAAATTGTCCATCAGATGGTCAAACATCCTGGGCAATTCCCACGTAGGTCAGTGCGTCAGGACTTCGACAGGCTCATCACCGATTGTATGTTCTGTCAAGTAAGGATTTTAACCTGGTGTTGTGAGACTTCTAACTGTGCTGACCCCAGTCCAACACCAGCATCTCCACATCAATCCTGAGACTCTGAAAGCTAGTGCTGCCAAATAAACCTGTTGGACTTTAACCTGGTGTTGTGAGATTTCTTACTGTGCCTACCCCAGTCCAACACCGGCATCTCCACATTATGATCTCTGTCAATCCAGATCCTGTAAGAAGTTTAACAACACCAGGTTAAAGTCCAACAGGTTATTTGGTCAATCCAGATCCTGGCAGGCTTGGGCCAATGTGTTGAATTATATAACATATCTGCATTATTTTGTGTAGTTTATGTAATCAACAGTTTTATATACTTGAACAAATTTAATCAGCAATACATATTTCTAACTGTATTATGTGTGCATTTTTAATAAAGTCGGGGTATTCTTTCATGTTTCTGATACACATTTAATCGACTTCTAGCTATAACAAGGGAAGAGACTGGTGACTAATACAGATTTATTTATGAATGTAAGTGTGTGTGGAACATAGATTTATTGATACACACATTTATATTCCTTTTTAATTATTTATGAGCACAGCATGGGTGCCCACCAGTGTTGTTGACTCAAAGTCACGGGTTGTTCAAATATTTTTGAATTATTTCAGCTGTTCCAAAATTCGGGAATTTTAATAAAACAACGCGGAAGGTCAGATTCTGGCACAGTTTTGATTTGAAACAAGAAGCAACTCAAAATAAACACTGTTGAATCAGAAAGCGTAAACTGGTTTAACAGGTGGTGTTACTGGAACACTTTAAACCAGTTAGATAGAAGTTACTGCCTCTCTGACACATCCTTCAATCAAACTGATCCCAATGTCATGCAAACAAATTTGTTAACTGTCCCAATGGTCTGATTTCTGGTCATTTTTGACACTTCTCAATCCCATTTGAGCAAAACTTTACTTTGTGGTCGATGGTTTTCACGTCAATAACAACTTGTATTTATATAGCACCTGTTACGGTGGCACAGTGGTCAGCACTGTTGCCTCACAGCTCTAGGGACCTGTGTTCGATTCCTGGCTTAGGGCACTGCCTGTGTGGAGTTCCACAGCACCAGGTTAAAGTCCAACAGGTTTGATGAAGGAGCAGCGCTCCGAAAGCCCGTGCTGCCAAATAAACCTGTTGGACTTTAACCTGGTGCTGTGAGACTTCTTACTGTGCCCACCCCAGTCCAATGCCGGCATCTCCGCATCATGGGCCCAATTTTACCATCAAATTGTGCCCATTTTTGGGCGTGAAAACTTGGTAAAGTCGGGCGTGAGGTGAGTAGCGTGATCTGCACCCGCCTCCATCCCCGTTCCCCCTTTACCAAGCACTTAAATTGGCCGCGATCGAGACCGTGCCTGAGCATGCATTTAAATTGACTTAATGGGCTTGACGCCCAAACTTACCGGCACTTCCCCCTTTACCACTGCGTTCGTCTGTACAGATTCGACGCAAAACAGACGTGGTCCGCAAAGGTCCGATTCGGGCACTCCAGCTTCTGAGGTGGTAAGCTCAGAGCTTCTGGTGGCTCTCTGACTCAGATCGGTGGTGGGGGGAGGGAAGGGATGTGGATCAGATGGTTCTCTGGTCGGGGGGGAGGGAAGCGGGGCAGATGGCTCTCTGGTGGGGGGGATGTGGATCAGATGGTTCTCTGGTGGGGGGGATGTGGATCAGATGGTTCTCTGGTGGGGGGGAGGGAGGTGGGTCAGATGGCTCTCTGGTGTGGGGGGGGAGGGAGGCAGGTCAGATGGCTCTCTGGTGTGGGGGGGGAGGGAGGCAGGTCAGATGGCTCTCTGGTGGTGGGGGGTAAGAGGGGATCCACTGTCACTCTGCATGCGATCAGTGGGGGGGGGGAAGGGGGGCAGGGAGCTGCGATCGGTCTGGGTAGCGGTGGGTTGGGGGGATAAGGGGGGCAGTTATGTTGTGGGGGTGGGGCAATGTCTGTGGGGGCCAGGGGGGAGGCATTATCCGGTCCGGGAGCGATGCGGCAGGGGAGCATTTTTCTATTTTTTTGCTGCGCATGTGCAGTCGAAGGCTCGGATCGGAGCTGCAGTGTTTCGGGCGCGTTAAGCCCCGCCCGGAGGCTTCTGCAGCGCGATTCAGAATCGCTGCTCCTTTTTCAGGCAGAGTGTGAATAGGGCGCCTGAGAACGGGTCTTAAAGTCGGATCTGAAACACTCCCAGATTCAGCAGTTAGAATCAAAATGGTAAAATCAGGCCCAATGTGTGGAGTTTGCAAGTCCTCCCCGTGTCTGCGTGGGTTTCTTCCAGATGTTCCGGTTTCCTCCCACACTCCAAAGATGTGCCGGTTAGGCTGATTGGCCATGCTAAATTGCCCCTTAGTGTCCCAGAATGCATAGGTTAGAGGGATTAGAGGGGCTAGATGGCCTACTCCTGCTCCTATTTCTTATGTTCTTATTAGCAGGGTAAATAATTGGGATTACGGGGTTGGGACCTGGGTGGGATTGTTGTTGGTGCAGACTCAATGGGCCAAATGGCCTCCTTCTGCACTGTAGGGATTCTATAATAAATTCTATAATAAACGGATTGTGATCTACCCATGTCTTTCCCTGCTGCACTGATCTTTTGGCAAGCCTGGACATTCACTATGGCACCCCAGTAGGCAGTCCAGCAGCCTCTACAAGGTTCCTAACTCGCTCTTTAGCCCAATCCTCACGTTTATTACCATTGTTTGCAACATTACAAATGACCTGTTTAAAAATTCCAGGACCATGCTTAATTTCCGAAGAAAACCACTGGGGATATTTCTTGGTGATTGTTTTTTTTAAAAAGAAACGTATTTTTCTTGAACAGTTTGAATTTTTTCTCAAAATATGCCCCACTGTTTATTTACCACCATAAGTTTCCACTTATTTAATTAATCAACCTTACCCAGTGGTCCCCTTATCCCTATTAAAATGGTTTTTGATTCAGTTAAGATTCTTGTTTGGGACGGATTATGTAGTATTCAAACTTAATATTTACAACTTTGTGATTCGCACAGTTTAAAACATTACTCTGAACAAACTTTTTACTTTAAAACAGATGGTACCATGTATTCCATCAGAAAGCACCAATCAAAGCAGCCCGTTTGATTGGCACCACATCCACTCCCTCCACCACCGATGCTCAGTAGCAGCAGTGTGAACTATCTACAAGATGCGCTGTAGCAATTCACCAAAGATCCTTAGACAGCACCTTCCAAACCCACGACCACTTCCATCTAGAAGGACAAGGGCAGCAGATAAATGGGAACACCACCACCTGCAAGTTCCCCTCCAAGCCACTCACCGTCCTGAAATATATCGCCTTTCCTTCGCAGTCGCTGAGTCAAAATCCTGGAATTCGCTCCCACAGAATATGGACTGCAGCGATTCAAGAAGGCAGCTCACCACCACCTTCTCAAGGGCAACCAGGGATGGGCAATAAATGCTGGCCAGCCAGTGACGCCCATGCCCCAAGAATGAATAAAAAAAAAACATTTTCCAATTTGCAAAATCACTCTCTATCTACAGTTCCTGCAACAAATAAAAGGTGTTAAAGTGGATCCATTTTTATTGCTCCATCAACATCACAAAAACATGATGTTAGTCATGATCACATTGATGCTTTTGGGATCTTGCTGTGCACAATTGGCTGCTGCATTTCCTACATTGCAACAGTGATGGGCTTTCAAAAAGTACTTAATTGGCGGTGAAGTGCTTTATGATTCCCAAGATCCTAAAAGATGTTATGCAAATGCAAGTCTTCATTCTTACTGGCCTTGAACATATCCCGACTGTGATAATCCCCATGAGATCTTTGGGGAATTACTGATGGATCCCTCTGTAGGTCTCACTGAGTATGAGTTCCCCTGGGACCAGGCAGTGGCCTGCCCAGCTGGAACTCATTACCTGAGCCTTTTATAAGGCAGGCCCAGGACTGGGCCTGCTGAACTGTAGTCCCAGGCAGGGATGAGTTTTACTTTGCAATCTGTAAATAAACTATGTTCCTTTCCAGTCAAGCTTCCTGAGTCATTACACCTACCTTACACAGAATTTACCTTACAGAAGCTAAGCAACCCACCTATGTTTTTACTGAAAATCAGCTTCCTCCTACCCTTCTTCATCTTACCCTATCATCATATCTTTCTATTTCTCTCTGTCTCTGCTCTGCTTATCCAGCTTCCTCTGAAATGCATCTATGTTATTCCCTCAACTGCTCCAGGTTGGGGGTGGGGTATGGGGGCGGGGCAGGGTGTGGGGTGCGCATAGAGGCAGTGGGAAGATCATCGGCTATATGTTACGAGTTCCTCTGCCTTCAAATAGGCCGGTGAGGTGGGGGAGAGGGGTGAGGCAGAGATCCAGCCCTAAGTCTTCCCAAATTTTAAAGACCTCCATCTGGTCACCCCTCAGCCTCCTCTTTTCTAGAGGAAAGACCGCCAGCCCGTTTTGTCTTTCCCAATAGATAGAATCCCTACAATGCAGGAGGAGGCCATTCAGCCCATCGAGTCTACACCGACCATAATCCCACCCAAGCCCGATTCCCGTAACCCCACATATTTACCCTGCTAATCCCCCTGACACCAGGGTCAATTTAGCATGGCCGATCCACCTAACCCGCACATCTTTGGATTGTTACCACCTCTCAGCTATAACATCATCTTCTCTGTTGTGCAACCTCTCCCGCGTCTCCACCAAGTCAAATTAAGAAGTTGCCATTGAACGGCCACAATAGAAAGTGTGCGAGAAGACATTTAAAATGTGCAGAGAGGCGTGTGGGTGGAAGGCAAGACTCTCAGAAGCAGACGTAGGCGAGACAGAATCTTGCAAGGAGGTACAGCAGTGAGCAAGAGAAAGTAATTGCAAAGAGGCAGCCTTCACTTTCCCAGAGAAGAGAGCCCCAGCCAGTTTAGCTTTAATGTTAATGTTTACTCTCCCCATGTCCCTACTCAATTATATAAAGAAAGCACCCAGCGTTGTTTGAAAATCAGCTCTCGGAGCTAAGGCAGTCATTGCAGTGGATATTCGTAAATTGAAGACGTGTTTCATTATAAAACTCAATAACAGAATACATCGACAAATGAAAGTTAATCCTTAAGATAGCCGCTGCAAGCTCAGTGCAACTCTTCAACATGATAGTGTTTCACCTGGGAATTAAGACAATAAGGTTAAACAGCTGTCTGTCAGTGTGCAGCTAATGAATGACTTGAGGCACTCTCTCCTGCGCTGCAGACTTTAATGCATCAATTTTCAGGCTGAATCAGCTCCTCCATGTGAACTAAATTTTAGCTCGCCAGCTCTACCCTTGAAAAAAAAATCGTTTTTAAGAGCAATTTGGTGATTCAATTTGAAACAAACAAATAGTTTCTTGGCTTAGATTATCCGAGTCTCGGTTTAACATCTTAACAAATAGTGCCTGGATGGGCAGGCTAAATCAGACGGGCGGGTGGCTCACAGCCAATGTTCCCTCTGAGCTGTGAGGCTGGCTTTGAGGTGAGTGCGACAATCGAATTCTACCTACAACAACGCAGTAACTCACAATTCCCCATGCAGACCGCACAAAAGTTGGTGTCTTTAATTAAGTATGTAAGCTTATTTATTCGTCACAAATAAGGCTTACATTAACACTGCAATGAAGTTACTGTGAAATTCCCCTCGTGGCCACACTCCAGCGCCTGTTTGGATCAATGCACCTAACCAGCACCTCTTTCAGACTGTGGGAGGAAATCACTAAATTACTGCAAGTGTGCGGCCGTGTAAATAAAAATTTAAAGGGGGCAGTGCACTGAAAATCCCGCACTGCAAAAATAAATTGAATTGCAACTTTTCCCGTGCTTCTCCAGTGCCTCCCAGGGTGGCACAGTGGTTAGCACTGCTGCCTCACAGTGCCAGGGACCCGGGTTTGATTCCTGGCTTGGGTCACTGTCTGTGTGGAGTCTGCACGTTCTCCCCGTGTCTGTGTGGGTTTCCTCCGGGTGCTCCGGTTTCCTCCCACAAATCCAAAAGACGTGCTGGTTAGGCCATGCTAAATTCTCCCTCTGTGCACCCGAACAGGTGCTGGAGTGTGATAACTAGGGGATTTTCACAGTAACTTCATTGCAGTGTTAATGTCAGCCTACTTTTGACACTAATAAATAAACTTAAACTTTAAACTCTATCAAGTTAAATTAAGTAGTTGCTATTGAATGACAACTTGCTCACAACCTGACCTATTAAAGGGATTGATTTTTTTTGTAAGTGTTAGGATGCAGATCACAAACCCCAGGATATATTATGAAGTCAGACTAGACTCCAACAACTTGCTACTTTGACATTAATGTGAGGATAGGGTGTTTAACTCCAGGAGCGATTCACACTGACACATTCGGAAACCTTTATCAAGACAAATTTTTTTTAACAACAGAGGGGCAGCCCAATGCAATACGAGGGGCATTATTTTAAGGAAGCTTTGCGAAATATTGATTGAATTTCCTCCCTCCCCCCACAACTGTCCATGGCTGGTCGAATGGCCATGGTGGGGCTGAAGAATTTGGAGAAAGGCCCCCCAAAAATCAGATTCCCACCAGTCGGAAAACAGCTGAGAATTTTCCCCTCAGCACGTTCATGATGGCCTAATTAATTTCAAAAATGGAAAATTCCACCCATTGCTACAGAAAAACCAAGGAATGTTAATCCTGCATCCCTGGACCAGGCTTACAAAGGATTGGTGCTAATACGGGAAGGTGTTTCACTGCCCGGTATTGATAAACGTCATAAGGTAAAGCCGCCAGAGGCCTGGATGACCCTAGGTAGCTCTCCCCTTTGAGGGGGGAGAGCTGACAGGTGGCGATTTAACCTGAGGGTCAACACACCTCAGGTGAGGGGCAAAGTTGAGAAGGTGGGGCCTTCATGAATAACCTTGAATGAAGTATTAATACCCCTCATCTTAATGAACAGAAATGGTCCTCAGAACAGTTGAGAATGAGGCAGTGTAATGATCATAAAGCAAATGATCTGAACTGATGCATTTCAGTCAAAATACTACTGATCAATGTGATTTCTAGGACTTTTGATCTTATCCTTTCTAACACTTGAAATAATGCAGCACAGCTGGAGGTTATTGGTCCGTTCCTTCCTATTTGAAAGCTGTCTGATGTCTCACCATTCCTCTGTTCTTTCACTATATCCCTGCAAATATTTTCCTTTTCAAGCATATATCTAATTCTGTTTGATCTGAAGTACAGTGTTTCTGTGTCAAAGCAGAGCTAGAGCATCACTATTGTCAGGGTACCAGAGCACAAACCCCAAGGCATATTATGAAGCCTGACCACACCCCAACAATTTGCTATTTTGGCATTAATGTGAGGATAGGGTGTCTCACTCCAGGCATGGCTCTACTGACAAACTAGGGAGCTGTTATCAAAACAAACTTTATTTAACAACACAGTTTAACTATAACAAATGAATTAGCTTAACTTTTAACAATTGAACAATACTTAAACATGACAAGATACAATTCTTAACTGCTAACCTATCACTATTAGTTCCAAGCAAGCAATATTTTTCTTATAGACTTAAACCCCTCTTTAAGCAGTTATACTTGCTTTGACTTCGGTTACCAATCTTGGAGCTTTCGAAAGGCTTCTCGAGAGAGAGAGAGACACTTCTTTCTTCCACCAGCTTCAGGCAGCAACTGCTCTTGGTTTAAAATGAAAATGGAACTATTATTTTCCTGCAAGCTTAGCTCCTCCCATTAACCACATGACTCTGCCCCTGTCAGTCAACCTAATCAAAACTCACATGGCTCTACATACCTAGTCTAAAATTTCAGGAGAATATAAGTAAACAAAAGGTTCATTAACTAATCAAAGTAACACATTCTTGGCTAAAAGCAACTATTATGCTGCATTCTCAGCATCTGAGCTGCATGCTTTCCCAGACAAATTGACTCGTAACAAAACACTGCCTCTTAAAGTAGCCCCATCTTAAACATAAAATATATCAAAATAGCTCAGTATCATTACACTATACAGCACTGCTATTACTTGCCTATGGATACATATTTGATGCTCTTGTTACCATGACCTTCATCGTACCGAGTGTGAAAGTAAGCACATGATGGATTGAATTGTTCCACACGGTGGTGAACATCATTCACAATCACTTGCTTTACCCTTCCCAAACACTGTGTTGGGTCTAGTGTTTTTGGAAGTATTTCAATCTGCCATTCTGAGCTGATCTGCGTAAGTTGCCCGGTTACTGGTTCTCCTCATGTACAGGGATGGTTCAGGTGGCTGGGGAAAGGGTAAGGCATTGTGGCCGGGAATCAAATTACTTGCCACATCCATCGCCTACACTACTTGCTCCTTACAAGTAACAACATTGAATAAAAGGAACAAAGAACACAAGACACGAACAGGGGATTGGAATTGACTAATAGGACTGTCGAACAAGAGACAAACAGAGGGTGAACTCGAGTTATTGAACTGGAGGCTGGAATCAAGGAACTCAGGATGTAATATGCCTTGCTGCAGTGAAAAGAAAACATCTAAATTGGAAGAATGTTCTGATTAAAAATGCTCAAAGCCTACAAGGTATCTAAAATCTATTCTAACAGGATCAGTTGTAAGTGATGAAAAGAAAACTAATTGGTACTTTTCTATCTGATTGTGTTCTCGCCTGGGGCTATTGCCTCCAATTTTATGTTATTCTCACATTTAATTTTAAAAGAAAGCAGCTGTGTGCAGATGCAGTAAATCGTATAGTGTGATAAGTTTAAGGAGCTGCTTACATCTTTAATGTGGAATTAATGAAGGTAGTGGGTATGGCTTGATTTTATGGAGGAGATGATGTGAGGTTATCTGCTGAGCTTCCTCTGAAAATGCTTTCAAATCTCCCAGCTTCGATTTTTTTGTTGGGATGTTATATTTGTAACTTAAGGCTGTGGGATCCGAATTTGAGGATTTGAATTTGTTTTAAGCTGGGAATGCGAAACCAGTCGATCTAAAAATGAGCACGAAGCTATCACGTTGTATGGCCATCATTTCATCACTCCTGTCTCTAACCTACCCCTGACTTCTATTTTTCTCTGTCTCCTTTGAAACAGGAGGGAAGGCAATGGCCTAGTGGTATTATCGCTAGACTATTAATCCAAAAACTCAACTAATGTTTTGGGGACCCGGGTTCAAATCCTGCCACGGCAGATGGTGGAATTTTTTTTTAATGGGCAGCACGGTGGCACAGTGGTTAGCACTGCTGCCTCACAGCGCCAGGGACCCGGGTTCGATTCAATAGAAGAAAAAATATCTGGAATTAAGAACCTACTGATGACCACGAACATTGTCGATTGTCAGAAAAGCCCATCTAGTTCAATAATGTCCCTACCTGGTCTGGCCTACATGTGACTCCAGAGCCACAGCAATGTAGTTGACTCTGGACTGCCCTCTGAAGTGGCCTGGCAAACCACTCAGTTGTATCGATTGTTCAAGGAGGCAGCTCACCATCACCTTCTCAAGGGCAATAAATATTGACAAGCCAGCAACAGCCAGGTCCCACGAATGAATAAAAAAATGTTGGTTTTGCAATTCTCCAAATCTCACACTCTCCATTGACTGGGGCAGTGAGTAAAATCAAACGGTGCGTAAAGCCAGTATTGCACCCCAGTTTTCCAGCAAATGGGACAGGTTAAAATTGCTCCCAAATTTCCCACACTGTAACAGTGACGACACTTCAAAAGAAAGTACTTAACTGTGAAAGCTGAGGTTGGGAAAGCTGTTACTCTTTTTCTTTCAAATACTGGCCCATTTCTTGCTTATTGTCTTGTGATGCTGAGTACCATTCCTCAGTGGAGTGCAAGTTGTCAATATCTTCCTAGGTCTCCATTTGTACTACTCTGGGACCTGAGCACAAAATGTAAGGCTAAGGTTCTTAATTGCAGGTATTTTTTCTTCCATTGAATTCAAATTCCACCATCTACCTTGGAGGGATTCAAACCCGGGTCCCGAGAGCATTGGCTGAGTTTGGGGATTAATAGTCTAGCAATAATATCACTAGGCCATTGCCTTCCTCCAGCGCAGTACTGAGGCAGTGCTGCATTGTTGGAGGTGCTTCCTTCTGGATGAGATGTCAAATTGAGGGCCTTGCGTGGATGTAAAAGATCCCATGTCAACATTTGAAGATGCGCAGGAAGTTATCTCTCTTGCCCTGGCCAATATTTAGCCCTCCACCAACTTCACTAAAACCAATTATCTGGTCATTATCAATTGCTGCTTATGGGAGATCAGTGTAGAAATTGGCTGCTCTGTTCCCTACTTTGCAACAGTGACGACACTTCAAAATTACTTCATTTTTTATAAGGCACTTTGGGATGAAAGCACTAGGGTGGCACAGTGGTTAGCACTACTGCCTCACAGCACCAGGGATCTGGGTTCAATTCCGGTCTTGGGTGACTGTCCATGTGGAGTTTGCAAGTTCTCCTCGTGTCTGCGTGGGTTTCCTCCAGGTGCTCCAGTTTCCTCCCACAGACCAAAAATGTGTGGGTTAGGTGGGTTGGCCATGCTAAATTGCCCCTTAATGTCCCGAGATATGTAGGTTAGGTGGACTGGCCATGCTAAATTGCCCCTTAATGTCCCTAGATGTGTAGGTTTGGTGGATTGGCCAGGCAAACATGTAGAATTACTCTATCAGAGTAACTCAATGGTCCGAATGGCCTCCTTCTGCACTGTAGGGATTCTATGATTCTGCTGACTTTCTTTCTTTGGTTGCTCTTTGTTTGACTCTAACATATTTTATTCCTTACCCTCACTGCCACTGGACATCCCAAATAAAGATTTCACTGTTTGGGTAGTCACATTACTCAGCAACACATGTTCCTCATGATCCTTTCCCTGTGAAAGGAAGTAAAGCATTTATACAGCAACATTCATCACCTCAGAACATCCCAAATGGGCAGCCACTGTTGTGTACACTCACAGCAGCGATGTTGTGTGCAGCAAGGTCCCTCAAACAGCAAGGAGAAAATGCCACTTAAACTGTAATTTAATAGTGTTGGCCAAGGGTTAGGCTTTGGCCAGCAGTCAGGGAGAACCCGCTTGCTCTTTGAAACAGTGCCACTGGACCTTGTACAGGAGAAGGTGGACACAGGGGGGAATCTTACCAAAATTCCTCAATGGATGGAATTTTACCGGCACGTCCACCCAAGTTTTGTACAATCCCACCCGAGGCCAACGGAGAATACTGTTCTCCGAGCCTCGCCTGCCCCTGGAATCGGGGCGGACGTACCAGTAAAATTCCAGCCAAAGTGTCAGTTTCAGACAGAAAACCGACCTGAAGCTCTCCAGATCCACAGACCAGTTTCTTCTCCCGATTTTGAGACTCTTCGTCCAAAAGAGAAACGAGTGGGTGTGGTTTGAATCATAGAATCCTACAGTGCAGAAAGAGGCCATTCGGCCCATTGTGTCTGCACCAACCACGATCCCACCCAGGCCCTATCCACATATCCCTACATATTTACCCACTAACCCCTCTAACCTATGCATCCCGGGACACTCAGGGGCAATTTAGAATGGCCAATCAACCTAGCCCGCACATCTTTGGACTGTGGGAGGAAACCGGAGCACCCGGAGGAAACCCACACAGACACAAGGAGAATGTGCAAACTCCACACAGACAGCAACCCGAGCCGGGATTTGAACCCAGGTCCCTGGAGCTGTGAAGCAGCAGTGCTAACCACTGTGCTACCGTGCCGCCACTTTGGTGAGGCGAGGCCTCACAGAGCTGGCATGACCGACTCCATTCAGGTCAGGGTGCCCTTTTCAAATTCCCATCCCTCCTCCACCCCACCCACCCCGATTCCAGATTCTCTCCTAATTTTGTGCCCGTGTTGGCAATCCCATGTACGGGGAGTGCGGGCTCAAAATCCCCCCTCCCACCCCACACCCCTAGTTTTAGTTTTAGTATGGGGGCTCATACAAAAACCCCTCTCCAGTTCTGAAGAAATGTCACATGGACTCGAAATGTTCTCTCTCCACAGATGCTGCCAGAACTGCTAGCTTTTTCCAGCATGTCCTGTTTTTAATCCACCTGATTCTGTGGATCTCCTGAGTTGTGACAAAATGATCTCCATAAATAACAAAAGGAAATATGTAGTTTTAACTTTCAGAGGTAACAGTGAGACTGCTGAGGCGTCTGTACACAACTCTACACTCCTGACCAAAATTGGCAGTAACTTTCTTTCAAAATGGCCACCTATATTCCTGAATTCTCTTTTGATTTGATTTGATTTATTATTGTCACATGTTTCGGGATACAATGAAAAGTATTGTTTCTTGCGCGCTATACAAACAAAGCATACTGTTCATAGGGTACATAGGGGTGTAGGAAAGGTGCAGGATGCAGTGTTACAGTTACAGGTAGTGTGAAGGGAAAGATCAACTTAATATAAGGTAGGTCCATTCAAAAGTCTGATGACAGCAGGGAAGAAACTGTACTTGAGTTGGTTGATATCAGACTTTTGTATCTTTTTCCCAATGGAAGAAGGTGGAAGAGAGTATGTCTAGGGTATGTGAGGTCCTTGATTATGCTGGCTGCTTTTCCGAGACAGCAGGAAGTGTAGACAGAGTCAATGAATGGGAGGCTGGTTTGCGTGATGGACTGGGCTACGTTCACAACCCTTTGTAGTTTCTTGTGGTCTTGGTCAGAGCAGGAGCCATACCGAGCTATGATTCATCAAGAAAGGATGCTTTCTATGGTGCATCTATGAACGTTGGTGCGAGTCAGAGTGGACATGCCGAATTTCCTTAGTTTCTTGAGAAAGTAAAGGCGTTGGTGGGCTTTCTTAACTATAGCTTTGATGTGGAGGGACCAGGACAGGTTGTTGGTGATCTGGACACCTAAAAACCTGAAGCTCTTGACCATTTCCACTTCATCCCCAAAGATGTAGACAGGGGCATGTCCTCCACAATGCTTCCAGAAGTCGATGACAATCTCCTTCGGTTTGTTGACATTGAGGGAGAGATTATTGTCATCGCACCAGTTCACCGGATTCTCCATCTCTTTCTGGGGAAGGTTAAGCTCCAGCATCACAGAAAAAACAGGTCAATTTGCCTCACTGTGGATTGGTAAACAGGAATTTATAATGATGCAGCCTTCCAATAATCAACAAAGAAAAAAATTTGATTGAAGAATCTCTTTTAAATTTTAATGATCATTAATGGGAAAATTCCCCCGCAGAGGAGATTGTGTAATTGCAAATTGGCAAAGCATTTTAAAATTCATGTGGAATTATCAAGATGCAGAATCAAAATATGCGGCATTTAAATGGGAGCAGAGAACCTCAAGGAGCAAAGAGAAAGGAGCATCACACTGGTTTAAGGAAACGTTAATAGGGCCGAATCTTACCGGAGCAGCAGAACTCACAGCCTACACCTTTAGTTACGTTTGCTTGTGCATGTTTAACACTTCTTGTCCTGCAAATTGCTGGGAGGGCAAATTGATAATGGAATGGAAAGGGGCAATAGGGTATCTGGTACCCAGTGAACGAGGGAAACAGCAATATGGTTTCCTTCGCAAATTAGATCAAACGCTTGCGGTCGAAATGGAGGAAAGACTGAGAATGAGGGTGAAATCATTGGAAATCAAATGCAGAAAGAGAAATAATCAAAGGGGAAGAAAGATCAGGTTAAGCGAGATTGGGAGAGAGAGAAAAGAGTCAGAAAGGGAAAAAAATAAGTGAAAATGCTAAAACATTGGCGTATTTAAGATCACTGAAAGCAGTTCAGAGTATGAAGGAATGAAAAGACACATTTATAATGCTTTACTTTCTAGGCAAGAGAGGTTAGCAAAAATTAATGATAATCATGTCATTAAAAGGGTACTTACGCTTTTAATCACCAGACTTAAATTTCTGCAGCGGGTTTAATGGACAATAAATGTTTAAGTGCAATAACTTCATGAAGATCGCAGGGAGGTTGAGTTGCCATTCTCTGCAACTTGTGGTGATTCACAATTCACAGGTATCTCTCCTCCTGGCTGAATGATTGGCACCTTAATAATGAGTGGCTTTCAGACATAGAAACATAGAAACTAGAAGCAGGGGTAGGCCATTCGGCCCCTCGAGCCTGTTCTGCCATTCATTTTGATCATCTCTGATCATCGAATCAATATCCAAATCCCCCCCTTCCTCCCGTATCCTTTGATCTCTTTAGCCCCAAGAGCTATATCTAATTTCTTCTCGAAATCAGATGTTTTGGCCTCGACTACATTCTGTGGTAGTGAATTCCACACACTCACCACTCTCTGGGTGAAGAAATTTCTCCTCACCTCAGTCCTAAAAGGTTTACCCTCTATCCTTAAACTATGACTCTTGTTCTGGACTCCCCCACCAGTGGGAACATTCTTTCTCAATCTACCCTGTCTAACCCTGTTAGAATTTCATTAGTTTTTATGAGATCCCCTTTCATTCTTCGAAACTCCAGTGAAGATAATCCTAACCGACTTAGTGGCCTGAACTCTACCACCTCACCCGCCCTGAAATTAGCGCGGGCGCAGGGGGTTCCCGAACGGAAATTTCCATTGGCCTCGGGCAGGATTTTACGATCTTGCCCGAGCAGGGCCATAAAATCCCGCCCTGTCTCTCCCCATATGACAGTCCTGCATTCCAGGAATCAGCCTGGTAAACCTTCGCTGCACTCCCTCTAAGAAGGACATCCTTCCTCAGATAAGGACACCAAAACTGCACACAATACCCGGGGTGTGGCCTCACCAACGCCCTATACAATTGCAGTAAACAATCCCAATTCCTATACTCAAATCCTCTCACTGTGAAAGCCAACATACCATTTGCCTTCTTTACTGCCTGTTGTACCTGTGCGCTTACTTTCAGCGACTGATGCACGAGGACATCAAGGTTTCGCTGAGTATCTACTTCTTTCAATTTACACCCATTCAAGTAATAATCTGTCTTCCTATTTTTTCTACCAAAGTGGATAACTTCACATTTATGCACATTATACTGCATCTGCCATGCACATGTCCACACACTCAGCCTGTCCAAATCACACTGAGGCATCTCTGCATCCTCCCCACAGCTCATCCTCCCACCCAACTTTGTATCGTCTGCAAATTTGTGGATAATACACTTTGTTCCCTCTTCCGATTAATCATCAATATATAATCATTAATATATAATGCCATTAGCTTCTCAGATAAATCTAGCCCATTAAATGTTATTCTGTTTGTTATGCCACATGGTCCTCCTGCTGTCCAGGAATCTGACTCCATGTGCTGCCTGTCAGCGTGTGAGCTTCTGAAGGACAACCCGTAGCTTTATACTATTGCTCCCAGTATGGCATCTCTCTGAATCGTGACACACAGCTCGCTTTCTGCTTTCATCCACTGACTTCTCATGGAGTGTCCTAGATTTCTAAGACCCATGCCAGGCTTACTAAGTTCTGCTTACATTTATTTTTCCTTAATGCAGACTTGGCAACAATTTTGGTCTTGAAATAATCATGTTCTGAATTTGCCAGCCTGCCACTCAGTCACTGTAACTTTGATATCACAAAACTCTCAAAGAACAAGGAACAATGAACAGTACAGAAACAGCCCTCCAAGCCTACACCGACCATGCTGCCCGATTGAACTAAAACCCTCTACCCTTCTGTAAAACAGGCCCTTCAGCCTACCAAGCCTGTACCGCCACATGACACCTTTCTAAACTAAAGAACTTTTGCCTCTACGCGGTCCGTATCCCTCTATTCACTGCCTATCCATGTACCTGTCAAGATGCCTCTTAAGCATTGCTATTTTACCTGCTTCTACCACCTCCTCTGGCCGCACATTCCAGGCACTTTCCACCCTCTGTGTAAAAAACTTGCCTCTCACATCTCCATTAAACTTTCCCCCTTTTACCTTGAATCCATGTCTCTTAGTAATTGACATTTCTACCCTGGGAAAAAGATTCTGACTATCCATTCTATCCATGCCGCTCATAATTTTGTAAACTTCGATCAGGTCGCCCCTCAGCCTCTGACGTTCAATTGAAAACAAGCCAAGTTTGTACCAATCTCCCCTCATCGTTAATACCCTCCAAACCAGGCAACATCCTGGTAAACCTTTTCTGTATCCTTTCCCATGGGATTAATTCAAGGCTCAAAATCATCCTGGACATTTACATGGAGAGGGCTGAAGCCAAGATGGTCAGGTACTTTAGACTTAACAAATGATAATGAGAGATGTTTTCTGCTTTTAGAAACTTGCCATTTTGTTTTGTTAAATTGGTGAATTAAAAGTAGCTGCACCAAGGGAGATGCCAATTACTCCATCTCTTCGCAGGGTGCATTCTCTCCTTGTCTCTCTTCCTACGTGTCACAGGTGTAAGCGGTAATCAGCGCTAACCTTTTCTAATTGCCAACACAATCTAAGTGGGATAATTGGTTTGCTTTGAAAGTTAAGTTTCTTTTGAAAATCGAGCGCTCGCATATTTTAAAAAAGATGTTTGTTCACCGTGCCTCTCTCTCACCTCTTCTATCCTGTACGCTCCTCACTGCCCCCCTCCCCCTTCTCCCTTCAGTAAATTTTCTGAAGTTTATGGAACTCAGAACAAAAGCTGCGTAATTAGTGCGTTTTTCTCACTTTTAACAACTTTCACACATACATCCAAAAAATACTTTTGCTTCTGAAGCAAAATACTGCGGATGCTGGGAGGTCAACAGCACAAAACATTTCTCTCCACAGATTCTGCCTGACCTGAATCTCTGCAGCATTTTCTGTTTTTATCTGACATTATAAATTATATACTTTTACCTCAGTTAAGCTTTCAAAATTATTTGAGGGAAAGTTGCTGAGTATAAAGTGCTCGACGCTCAATAAAAATAGTCCATTGTTGCAACTGACTGGTCAGTACCGATAACATCCTCTGAGATTAGCGACACGGTGGGGCGAATTTTACCGGCCCCGCCCACCATGGGAACCGGAGCGGGCGAGGGGCGGATCATGGAAATGTCCGTTCACCTCGGGCGGGATTTTCCGCTTTCAGGGCGAGCGCGGGCGGAAAATCCCGCCCATCGGGTGCAATTTTCCCATTCCTTGACTAAGTGTCAACTCAGGTGGAAAAAGTGGGATGTCGTCAAAAAAAAAGCAAAGAGCCAGAGTCCGCCCCACCAGCAACTTCGCCTCCATAAGGGTGGAGCGCCCTGATGTAAAAAAGATAAAAATACAATAAAGGAACGCACTCCACCATCCCCCCCTCCTCCCCCCTAACCCCCCACCCCACCCCCAACCACCCCCACACCAACACAGAGCCTATCTCCCCACCCAATGGACAACAAACCACCGCCACCTCCCTCATGGAACCCCGCCCAACACACCCCACCCCTGGCACCTCTCTATGGCACTGCCCCTGGCATTTATTATGTATGTCCCTATTGACGAAGGGTGCATAAAAGAATCACAAGGTGGGCTTGATAACTTGAACACTAGAGGCTGTTTATCTAAGGTGTTTGATTTGATTTGATTTATTATTGTCACATGTATTAGTATACAGTGAAAAGTATTGTTTCTTGCGTGCTCTACAGACAAAGTATACCGTTCATAGAGAAGGAAAGGAGAGAGTGCAGAATGTAGTGTTACAGTCATAGCTGGGGTGTAGAGGAAGATCAACTTAATGCGAGGTATGTCCATTCAAAAGTCTGATGGCAGCAGGGAAGAAGCTGTTCTTGAGTCGCTCAGGTCTAAGGTTGACCAACAGGGTCCCACGCTGGGAGGAGCTAATTACCTAGGGGCCACTTGACCCACACTCTTAAACAGGCAGTCCGCACCCCGAACCCCAACATACAATATATATATACATAAATCACAGCATTGGTCCCTGCATTGCCCCTGGCAGTGCCCAGGCGCAGTGCCCAGGCGCATCCAGGGTACTGCCTGCGCATGACCCTCCCCCCCCCACCTGGCTGTACTCACTGTACGCCTCTGGTGGGTTCTGTTCACCAGGTGCACATCGTAGGTGACATGAATGGACAGTCTAATCTGGGTGGACTATCAGGTGTAAATGCCTGATCTGTATAATAAAGCAGATCGAAATGAGAACCCCAATGTTTGAAGTCAGGATTTCTGTTTTGTGACTGCCTGGTGTGGGGAAAATCCTGCCGCTGTAAAGGCAGTTTTGGGACTTCTGTTTAATTCTCAACCGCCATTCCCACCCGCCCAAAATGGGGCCGGAAAATCCAGCCCAAATATACATGGTGCACAATCCAATCCTCAATCCGACCTCCAGACCTGGAAAGAATATCAAATCCAATCCAGGATGTTTTAGGATTGGCTGAGACTTTTACGTAGAATCAATAGAAGATACAAACAAACAAACCTTTGAATAAATGTAATCCTCATTTTTGGAATATGTATTTTAGAATCATAGAATCCCTATAGTGCAGAATGAGGCCATTTGGCCCAGCGAGTCTGCACCGACAACAATCGCACCCAGGCCCTATCCCCGTAACCTCACATATTTACCCTGCTAATCTCCCTGACACTAAGGGATAATCTAGCATGGCCAATCAACCTAACCCGCACATCTTGGTACTATGGGAGGAAACCGGAGCACCCGGAGCACCCGGAGGAAACCCACATGGGGAGAACGTGCAAACTCCACACAGACAGTCACCCGAGGTCGGAATTGAACCTGGGTCCCTGGCGCTGTGAGGCAGCAGTGCTAACCACTGTGCCACTGTGCTGCCCACCACTGTGCCACCATATATTTTCTGCAATTTGATATATGAGGAATTTTAGTCACAGAGGGAAAAAGTGGTGATGGACACAATTTTCAGAAAGCTTTTTGAATGATCTGTGAGAATTCAGTGACTGGTTTAGGTCATGTTTCCTCGGGGAGACTGTGGGGGAGGATGGGGGGGGGGGGGGGGGGGGAGTGGGGGGGATCTGATTCAATTGAACCTAGAAGTGAGAAAGGCACGTATTGGAATTTCAGAGCAGAGGGTCTGTTAGGGATTGGATAGAATGTGGGGTTTGGGATCGAATGTCCACGTATTTCCCGTAGCTAAGATTTACAACAGTCAGTCAGAGTTCTATAGATCAGCAGCTCCAGTTTCATCAAAAAAGTATTTACCTTTTATCTCTAAGCCCACATGCGAGCAAGACAGTATTGAATGGACCCATCAACTCCCAACAAAATCAATACAATAGTATATTAATTGTAAAAGCCACTGGGAAAATGAAGAGACTTGTCAGTAAAAGGCAGCCGTTCCGACTTAGCATTTCAAAAGCTTTTGAAAGTTAAGAATAGATAATAACATTTGTTTCCCTCTTTTCTTCTCGTTTCTCAGTTTGGAAACCCCGGGGTGGAATAGGAGACGCAGACAAGACCACGAGACGTGCCTCGGCTGCAGCCTTTGTCGGTATTGATTTTGCAAAAATCCTGTAGTGTTAAATCAAACATTATCTCTTCCTGTCATTGCCAAGGCCTTTCCTGGGGGACCCGACTGCGCAACTCACCGAAATGAGGATGGTTCCCTGTCAGGCACTATCTTTCCTTTGCTCATTGTACAAGGGTCCGCGAGGAACGGTGCGTTGAGATGGCGTCCCTTACCAGATGGGCATGCCTCACGAGGACTGCTTAGCAGAACTTTAAAGTGCCCACTCTTCAAAGGTCCTGTCACTGTATTACAGCAGCAGTTTATTAACTCCAACTAGAGGCTTGATCCTAAAATGCCAGTTTGTTTTCCTCCCTCAGATGGTGGAAGAGTGTTTTGACAACTCAGTCAATTCTGTCTGTAATTACTGACAGCACCGCACCAACCTCAAGATGCTTCTCATATATCATTTTTGACGACTTAGCTTAGAGTCAAATGGATTGCAAGTATCAGATGTTTTTTAAAAAAAGCACCAGAGTACTTGCTTCTAAAGTAGTGGTTATCAAAAATAAAAGCAGCACAGATTGGTGATATCTCCAAGCAAGTCAGAATGGCTGTGATAACTTCACAGAATCATCGCTACCGCCCTTGGTGCCAAAAGCCAGAGGTAAACAATATTTGACAGGCAGTATCATGGTCTGCATTTTCCTCACAATCATGAGGTCCTGCAGTGGTCCTCTTCAGCTCTGCACATTCCCAAGAGTTGTTTGTTGGTAGATGAAATATCCTCTCTACATCTACCTTGTCAATCCCCTTTAGCATCTCATTTTGATCTCCCCTCATTCTTCCAAACTCTAGAGAGTATAGGCCTAAACTGCCCAATCTCTCCTCGTAAGACCGATCCCTCATCTCTGGATTCAATCTAGTGAACCTCCTTTGAACTGCTTCTAATGCAACTACGTCCTTTCTCAAATAACGGGACCAGAACTGCACACAATGCAGCTAGGGCGGCACAGTGGCGCAGTGGTTAGCAATGCTGCCTCACAGCGCCAGGGGCCTCGGTTCCATTCCCGGCTTGGGTCACTATGTGGAGTCTGCACATTCTCCCCGTGTCTGCATGGGTTTCCTCCAGGGGCTCCGGTTTCCTCCCACAGTCCGAAAGACATGCTGGTTAGGTGCATTGGCCGTTGCTAAATTCCCCCTCAGTGTACCCGAACAGGTGCCGGGGTGTGGTGACCAGGGGATTTTCACAGTAACTTCATTGCAGTGTTAATGTAAGCCTGCTTGTGACATTAATAAATAAACTGAACTACTGAGGGGAGTTATGAGGATGCTGCCTGGACTGGAGGGTTTTAGTTAGGAGGGAAGATTAGATGGCAAGAGTTGTTGGGAACGATGCGCAGGATGCACTCAAGTGTTTTTGTCACATTAGTATCTCCCAGTGCCGGATTTCCAGCGGCATCTGCTCCGTGCTGGAAATCGGCGGGGAGGTGGGGGTAAATATTGTAATTCTATTTTTAATATAATTTAAATGCAATTAGTAGGCCCGGGACTGAATTCTCCGGGCCTGCTCGCCTCTCCCATCCTGCCAGAGTATTTCATTCCAGCGGGGATTACAGTAACTCCCCACTTTCGGGGAACTAGCTGCTGGAGTGAAGGAGGGGCAATGGGGGCCCTTCAGAGGGTAGGCCAGGGGGTGGTTCCCCCTGGGCATTGGCACCTTGGCCTTGCCAGCCTGGCCCCCTGGCACTGCCCAAGGGGCAAAGTGCCAATGGCTGGGGGCATCTTGGCACTGCCCACCAGGCAATGCTAAGGAGGCATGGCATATGGGGGGAGTTGGGGCCTTTTTTTTGGAAACATTCTGGTCATTTTCTTTGGAACTGAGGAGAATGAGGGAAGACCTAAATGAAGTGTCGAGGTTATGAGGGGTCTAGATGGAGTGGGTGGCGAGGCAGTATTCCCCATGGTGGAGGGGTCCATAGCCAGGGGGCTATCCTAGATTTATGATAGGACAATTCAGGGGATTCGAGGGGGATTTTCTTTCACTCAGTAGGTGATGGGGAAGGCATTAAGAAGCAAAGTGGGTGCAATGAGTAGGGAAGGCAGCATCCTTGACGCCAGCAATTTCCTCTTGAGGGGTTTTCCCTCCGGTGTTCGGCCCATTGATCGTGTGAAATATTTTCTTTCCCTATTTGCTGAAAGCTGTGAACCCCGCCCACCTCAATAGTGACGACCGCTGCCCCCTGCTGGCCCTGCTGAGCTGTCGGCCATCTTAATTGGCCACCAATGGTAAAATCTACCAGGAAGTTGCGCCAACTGCTCCTGCGAGCCGACGGCACATTTCCTCCCAATATCAGTCCCCCACCCCGGTCAACACCCTCCCCCCCCCTCCAACCTCCACCACCTCACTTGATCCTTAAACCCTACCCAATAATCAGGGACAGAGCCTGGAATTTTCTACTCCTGCATACCCCACTACCGCTGTCAGCGAGAACAGAGCAATTGGCGCTCAGTCTAATCTCCATTCCAAAAGAGAAAATGCTGGAAATTCTCAGAAGGTCTGGCAGCATCTGTAAGGAGAGAAAAGAGCTGACGTTTTGAGTCCAGATGGCCCTTTGTCAAACCTAAAAGGCATAGAAAGTGAGAGATATTTATACTGTGGGGTGAGGGAATGAAAGATGAGTCATAGCCACAAAACCAAGGGGAAAGGCTGCTGATGGCAGCCCACAGAGAGGATAGAAGGTGTGAATGGCCAAACAGCGGAGAAACTGAAATCAGAGGGTAAACTGTGACAGATGACGATGTGGGGGGAGGAATGGCAGAGATGGGTGGGAGAGAGGTAAAATTGAGAAAAAGGGGGGAAAGGGGAAGCAAAGGGGGAGAAAAGGTAAGAAAAGGGGGTTAAAATGGGGGAAAGACTGGGGGGAAATTAAAAATAAAGAAAGAGAATAAAGAAATAAAAGATAGAGAATAGTTCAAAGTTAAATAAAATGAAAACAAGGGGGTCGGAGTAGGGATACTGTGGATTCTATGGAATGTGTTTACCCGATCCCTTATGAGGGATTGGTGCCTTTATATTATTAGAAAAACAAGACAGTGCTATCCAAAGAATCTCCATTCACTGCAGCGGGACTGGAGAATCCCAACTGCAGGCGAGGTTGGAGAATTCCGGCCAAAATAAATTGTCACTTGGGGAAAATAGGGGGAATAAATGACAGTCAGCATTTGTTAAAGTAAAATCATGCTTGATTGACTTGGCTTAGTTCTTTGTTGAGTAATGCAGAGGATTGGTGAAGGTCATCTGGTTGGTATTGTCCAGATGGATAGTAAAAAAAAGTGTTAAAATACCACATGACAGATCTGTTTGGTAAATTTGAAACCGGTGGAATTAAAGGAGCAGGGTCACCTTGGAGACGAAATTGACTAAAAGACTGGAAATAGGGAGTGGTGAATGCACAGGAGGGAGGTATAAATTGGTGTTTCCAAGGAGGGGTTCAGTGTCGGGATCACTGTTCTTTTCGCTGATATTAATGACCTGGACCTCGTTACACAGGACATATTTTCAAAGTTTGCAGATAACATGAAATTCTGAAATACAATAAATTGGAAGGAGGATAGTAAGAGACTTCAGAAAGACATTGATTAACTGGTGAAAATGGACAGGCAGATGACACATGAGGGGCGACCTGATTGAGGTGTTCAAAATAATGAGGAACATGGGTAGGGTGGATAGGGAGCAGCTCTTCTCCTTAGTTGAAGGGTCAGTTACGAGGGAACACAATTTAAAAGTGAGGGGTGGGAGGTTTAAGGGGGGTTTGAAGAAAATTTTTTTTTCCCAGAGGGCGGTCTGGAATGCGCTGCCTGGGAGGGTGGTGGAGGCGGGATGCCTCACATCCTTTAAGAAGTACCTGGATGAGTACTTGGCACATCATAACATTCAGGGCTATGGGCCAAGTGCTGGCAAGTGGGATTAGGTGGGCAGCTCAGGGCCTTTCATGCGTCGGTGCAGACTCGATGGGCCGAACGGCCTCTTCTGCACTGTAGTATTCTGTGATTCTGTGATTCAGGTGCTGCTTAATGCCGAGAAGTGGGAAGTGATGCATTTTTGGTTGGATGATTGAGAAGAGACACTCTATTTGATTGATTTGATTTGATTTAATTTATTATTGTCACATATATTAACATACAGTGAAAAGTATTGTTTCTTGCGCGCTATACAGACGAAACTAAACGAAACGAAACTAAACTAAACTCTATATAAACTAAACGAGAAAATTGGAAAGTGAGAGAGAGAACAGAGAGACCTGGGGGCATATCCTTGAAGATGACAGGACAAGTTGAGATGGTTTGTAAAAAATACACAGGATCCTTAGCTTTATAGATGGAGCACGGACTCTGACCCCACACTTTCTGTGCCCAGGATCAGTGGAGTGGGGTCAAAACCCTGTGAGATTTAAAAAGCGTGGTTCACAGGGCGTAGTGCCAGGGGAGGGTCACAGTGGAATGGTATTCGAGGTTGAGTTCGATTGGTTTTTAATAGATAAAGGAGTCAAGGGTTATAGGGGGCAGACCGGAAAGAGGAGTCGAGACCACAATCAGATCGGTCATGATCATATTGAATAGCGGAGGTTCAAATTAAGAGTCAAATGACATACCTCTGCTCCTATATTCCTATGCCCTATGTTCCTCTGTCTTATGTTCCTATGTCCCATGTTCCTATGTCCTATGCCCTATGTCTTATATTCCTATGTTCCTATGTCTTATGTTCCTATGTCCTATGTCCCTATGTCCTATGTTCCCATGTTCTATGACCTCTAACCTATGTCCTATATTCTTATGTCCTATATTCCTATGTGGGCCGGGCCTGGGTAAGTTGCTCTTTTGAAGAGTCGGTGCAGGCTTGATGGGCCGAATGGCCTCCTTCTGCACTGTAGGAATGCTATGAATTCTATGGAATGTGTTATCTGATCCCTTATGATGGATTGGTGCCTTTATATCATTATAACTAAAGACAGCGCTAACTAAAGAATTTCCAAATTGAATTTCTGCAATTTTTTGGACAATCTGTTAAAGTCCATGAATCATTCCTCTATGGAATGACCATCTGTCTTTCGATACCTATCAAAGTCTGACCATGCCTTTTCCGTGTCCACTGAAATATCTCTCTGGTAAATTTCATAAGAGAAGATCCAAACCTTCCTCAGCATCCAACTCACGGCCATCCAGTTCACAGAAATCTTTTATGTTTGTTAGGAAGTGTCAATGCCAAGGCCGTACCTTCTCTCCTCTTTTAGTAGGGGTGTAACTGGTTTCCAATTATCCAATTCATTCTTCCACTGGTATTAAAGTTAAGACTCTGAGAGCATCAAAGGTTAATTATACCCTGACAATGTGCATTTGCTTTCAACCATTTTTCCACAGGAACTATTCAGAGTGTAATCTCTTAGAGTCATAGAGTCATAGAAGACTACAGCACAGAAAAAGGCCCTTCGGCCCATCACGTCTGCTCCAGTCAAAGACAATCCACCCAACTATCTAATCCCATTTTTCCACACTTGACCCGTAGCCTTGTATGCCTCCCTAAATTTTATCATGGTCTCTGCCTCCACCCTTTCAGGCAGTAAATTCCACACTCCCACCACCCTTTGAGTGAAAAAGCTTTTCCTCTCATCTCCTCTAGACCTCCTGTCCCTGATCCTAAATCCATTCCCCCTAGTCATTGATCCCTCAACCGAGGGGAAGAGTTTCTTCAAGTCTACTCTATCTACGTCCCTCATAATTTTATACATCTGAATCATGTCCCCCCTCAGTCTCTTGTAATCCAAGGAAAACAACCCTAGTCGATCCAATCTCTCTTCATAGCTAAAACTCTGGATTGCAGAACTGCACACAATACTCTAGCTGTGGCCTAACCAATGTTTTATACAGTTCCAGTATAACCTCCCTGCTCTTAAACTCTATTCCTCGGCTAATAAAGACAAGTATACCATATGGCTTCTTAACCACTTTATCCACCTGTCTTGCTACCTTAAGGAACCGGTATATGCCTCTGATTCTCGGTGCTTCCCAGGCCCCTGTCGTTCATCCTGCATTCCCTTGCCCTGCTTGTCCTGCCCAATTGTCTTGTCTTAAAAATCATTCTTAGTTTCCAACCTTCACCTTTGGGGCAACCAGTTTCTAACTACCATCATAAGCTCGGACAGCCAGATGATGAAGAAGGAGGCTAACAGTCAACCTTTCCTTAGTTTTTTGATTTAAAGTTTTGATTTGATTTGATTTGATTTATTATTGTCACATGCAATGAAAAGTATTGTTTCTTGCACGCTATACAGACAAAGCATACCATTCATAGAGAAGGAAATGAGAGAGTGCAGAATGTAGTGTTACAGTCATAACTAGGTTGTAGAGAAAGATCAACTTAATGCAAGGTAAGTCCATTCAAAAGTCTGATGGCAGCAGGAAAGAAGCTGTTTTTGAGTCGGTTGGTACGTGACCTCAGACTTTTGTATCTTTTTCCCGATGGAAGGAGGTGGAAGGGAGAATGTCCGGGGTGTGTGGGGTCCTTAATTATGCTGGCTGCTTTGCCGAGGCAGCGGGAAGTGTAGACAGAGTCAATGGACGGGAGGCTGGTTTACGTGATGGATTGGGCTACATTCACGTAGTTCCTTGTGGCCTTGGTTAGAAATGTATAGTTTCTATTTCATGTTTACACTTAATTTATGCAATTAACAACCTGGAGGAAGATTCCTCCAACAGCGCAGCACCCCCTCGGCATTGTGCTGGGGGCGTCAGCGTTGTGCTGTGAACTCACAACTTTCTGGTCCGGGGGTAAGGCAGTCACCCACAGAGCGGTAAGCAATGTTAAAAAATCAAAGACAGATCCTGCCTTTGTTTCGATCTGCTCATTAGCGCAGAGACCTTCCTATTAATAAACAATGCGCATTGCATTTGAGGCAGATTAAGCTATCTTTGCATGTGTCAGACTTCACAAACCCAGTGATAGAATATTAACACCAACGCTCTTTCTGTGTCAGAGGTGGGCCGAGCAAGATCGAATTTGAATTCTAAATCTGACTTGATTAATTCAGGAACTATTTAATCTACCATGAGATTAGACGGCTGCTGTAAATGGGGGGAAATGTACAGTAACTGATGGAAAGCACCCTTGAGCATTAAATCATAAGAATCAGGTTTTAATACTGTGGCTGGGTTTTAACAATGCTGCTATTTTGCTCCCAGCCTCTGAGAGCGCATCTCTGGAATTGCTTGGGAGAAAAGCCGATCTCACTAACAGTGGAGAGGCTGATGTGTTGAGTTTCATGAAACAGGTGCACATTTTGTACCGCACTCAAGGGAAGGCATTGCGTTCAGGCAGTCTGAGTACACAGAACAGAGCTTCACCGTGAACTGGCAGCTGATTCAACTTTCCAGCAAAGTTCAGCTTTCTGCACTTTGTTTGCAAAACCTTTAGTTCAGTCTTTTATTCCAATATCGCATTCGGCTTGTCAATGCTGCAGTAGGCAGAGAGATCACAAGATAAACCCTTATACTTCAGCGATGAAGCTCCAACAGATCCACTTTACTGTTGTTTATTGTTGAAGTTCCCCTGTGTGGGGAAGGACACAAGACTGCCTTCAGTTGTTTCTTTGCAGGAAGCTGTATATTGCTGGGGAAAGCGTAAGGCCTCTTTTAAAACACCGGATTACATCAACTTTACGGTAATGAAATAGATAATGCGGCCATGTTTGTGGTCCACACGAGCTTCACAGCGCCAGGGACCCAGGTTTGATTCCGGCCTTGGTTCACTGTCTGTGCCGAGTCTGCATGTTCTCACCATAGCCATCGAAGTCATAGAATCCTACAGTGCAAAAGGAGGCCATTCGGCCCATCGAGTCTGCACCGAAAACAATCCCACCCAGGCCCTATCCCTGGAACCCCACATATTTACCCTGCCAACCCCGTTAATTTATGTGTCCCAGGACACTAAGGGGCAATTCAGCATGGCCAATGCACCTAACCCGCACGCCTTTGGGCTGTAGGAGGAAACCGGAGCACCCGGAGGAAACCCACGCAGACACAGGGAGAACGTGTAAACTCCACATAGACAGTCACCTAAGCTGGAAATCGAACCCAGGTCCCTGGAGCTGTGAGGCAGCAGTGCTAACCACTGTGCCATTGTGCCGCCCAATGTCTGCATGGGTTTCCTCCGGGTGCTCCGGTTTTCTTCCATACTCCAAAGATGTGCAGGTTAGGTGGATTGGCCATGCTAAATTTCCCCTTAGTGTCCAAAGATGTGTAGGTTAGGGGGATTAGTGGGGTAAATGCATGGGGTTACAGGAGTAGGGTAAGGGTTGAGCCTGGGTAGGGTGCCCTTTTGGAGAGTCAGTGCAGACTCGATGGGCCAAATGGCCTCCTTCTACAATGTAGGGATTCTATAAGAACATCACAGCATGTGAAATAGGAGTAAGAGTAGACCATGCAGTCTGTCAAACCTGCTCTGTCGTTCAGTGTGATCATGGATGATCATCACCTTCAACTCCATTTTCCCACTCACTCCTCATATCTCTAGATTCCCTGATAGAACAATGATCTGTTTATTGCAGCCTTAAATATCATCAATGATGGAGAATCCACAAGTTTCTGAGATAGAGAATTCCAAAGACTCACCACTCATTGAGGGAAGAAAGGTCCCTTTGGTCTCCATCCTAAATGATTGTCCCATTATCTCAAGACAGTGCCCCCATGTTCGAGGTTCGCCAGCCGGAGGGAACAACTTCGCAGTGTATATTCTGTCAAGCCCCTTCAGAGACCGAGAATCATAGATTCATAGAATCCCTACAGTGCAGAAGGGGCCATTCAGCCCATCTAGTCTGCACCGATCACATTCTCACCCAGGCCCTATTCCCATAAACCCACATATTTACCCTGCTAATCCCACTCACACTAGGCTCAATTTAGCATGGCCAATCAACCTAGCCCGCATATCTTTGGACTGTGGGAGGGAACTGGAGCACCCGGAGGTAACCCACTCAGGCATGGGGAGAATGTGCAAATTCCACGCAGTCACCCGAGGCCGGAATTAAATCCGGGTTCCTAGCGTTGTGAGGCAGCAGTGCTAACAACTGTGCCACCGTGCCGCTGTACATATCAATGCGATCATCTCTCATTCTTCTAAACTCCAGAGAATATGAATGCAAATTATTAAGCCTCTCATCCTGGGACAACACACTCATTCCAGGAACCAATCTAGGGAAACTTGGCTGTATACCCTGCAGTGAAAATACATCCTTCCTTCTACATATCTCGTTTTCCCTTGAATCAATCCACGCTACTCACCTCAATATTCTTTGTGGTAGCAAATTCCACATTCCCACCCTTTTCCTTGTAAATAGTTCTGTCCTGATTTCCCAGTTGGATTCATTGACCACAGGTTACAGGCCTGAAATGATCGCTCTTTTTCTCTCCACAGTCGCTGCCTGGTCTGTTGAGTATTTCCAGCATTTTCTGTTTTTATGTCAGATTTCTAGCATCCACAGTATTTTGTTTTTGTGTTTGAGGGACTAAGGCACCACACTGTATATTTTTATAAACTATATATACATATCCTCATGGCTATTTCAAAAACTTTAAAAACTGGACAAGGACCTTTAAAATTGGCTATATATGTGCCCGTCTGTGACCTCCGACTGAAAGAAGCTACCTGGCAGTATCACTGCACCGTAATTCTTTCTATCTCCATCACTCGCTTTACTGTACAGATGCAAAATATGCAACATTGCAACCCTCCTTCCCCCATTTTGAGCATGTGAAAATAAACTAACCCTTTGAGTTCATCCTATCGCAAGTTTGCTATGGGGTAACAAATAGAAATTGCGGGGGAGACATAGAAGGATTGGGAAAAAATGGCACTTCTTATGAAGGGGGAGCAAATCAAAAGCACCTTCCTGTATATAGAAGTGCGGAAAATGAGAAATTAATGGTGTTTAAATTAACCCTACTCCTGTTGGTAAATATATATTCTACATGGACTCAGCATGGTTTTGCGAGAGGGAGGTCATGCCTCACTAACCTGGTGGAGTTTTTTGAAGAAGTGACTAGAATGGTTGATGAGGGAAGGGCCGTGGATGTTGTCTATATGGACTTTAGTAAAGCGTTTGACAAAGTCCCTCATGGTAGGCTAGTGCAAAAGGTTGGATCTCATGGGATAAAGGGGGAGGTGGCTAGATGGGTGGAGAACTGGCTTGGTCACAGAAGACAGAGGGTGGCAGTGGAAGGGTCTTTTTCCGGCTGGAGGCCTGTGACTAGTGGTGTTCCGCAGGGCTCTGTATTGGGACCTCTGCTGTTTGTGATTTATATGAACGATCTGGAAGAAGGTGTAACTGGGGTGATCAGTAAGTTTGCGGACGACACAAAATTGGCAGGACTTGCAGATAGTGAGGAGCATTGTCAGAGGCTACAGAAGGATATAAGACATAGGAGCGGAAGTAAGGCCATTCGACCCATCGAGTCCACTCCGCCATTCAATCATGGTTGATTTCAACTCCATTTACCCGCTCTCTCCCCATAGCCCTTAATTCCTCGAGAAATCAAGAATTTATCAATTTCTGTCTTGAAGACGCTCAACGTCTCGGCCTCCACAGCCCTCTGTGGCAATGAATTCCACAGACCCACCACTCTCTGGCTGAAGAAATTTCTCCTCATCTCTGTTCTAAAGTGTCTCCCTTTTATTCTAAGGCTGTGCCCCCGCATCCTAGTCTCCCCTGTTAATGGAAACAACTTCCCTACGTCCATCCTATCTAAGCCGTTCATTATCTTGTAAGTTTCTATCAGATCTCCCCTCAACCTCCTAAACTCCAATGAATATAATCCCACGATCCTCAGACGTTCATCGTATGTCAGGCCTACCATTCCTGGGATCATCCGTGTGAATCTCCGCTGGACCCGCTCCAGTGCCAGTATGTCCTTCCTGAGGTGTGGGGCCCAAAATTGCTCACAGTACTCCAAATGGGGCCTAACCAGTGCTTTATAAAGCCTCAGAAGTATATCCCTGCTTTTGTATTCCAAGCCTCTTGAGATAAATGACAACATTACATTTGCTTTCTTAATTACGGACTCAACCTGCAAGTTTACCTTTAGAGAATCCTCGACTAGGACTCCCAAGTCCCTTTGCACTTTAGCATTATGAATTTTGTCACCGTTTAGAAAATAGTCCATGCCTCTATTCTTTTTTCCAAAGTGTACGACCTCGCACTTGCCCACGTTGAATTTCATCAGCCACTTCTTGGACCACTCTCCTAAACTGTCTAAATCTTTCTGCAGCCTCCCCACCTCCTCAATACTACCTGCCCCTCCACCTATCTTTGTATCATCGGCAAACTTGGCCATATAGATAGGCTGGAAATTTGGGCAAAGAAATGGCAGATGGAGTTCAATCCTGATTAATGCAAAGTGATGCATTTTGGTAGAAATAATGTAGGGAGGAGCTATACGATAAATGGCAGAACCATAAAGGGTGTAGATACGCAGAGGGACCTGGATGTGCAAGTCCACAGATCCTTGAAGGTGACGTCACAGGTGGAGAAGGTGGTGAAGAAGGCATATGCTTGCCTTTATAGGACGGGGCATAGAGTATAAAAGTTGGGGTCTGATGTTGCAGATGTATAGAACATTGGTTCGGCTGCATTTGGAATACTGCGTCCAGTTCTGGTCGCCACACTACCAGAAGGACGTGGAGGCTTTGGAGAGAGTACAGAGGATGTTTACCAGGATGTTGCCTGGTATGGAGGGGCTTAGTTATGAGGAGAGATTGGGTAAACTGGGGTTGTTCTGCCTGGAAAGACGGAGGATGAGGGGAGACTTAATAGAGGTGTATAAAATTATGAAAGGCATAGATAGGGTGAACGGTGGGAAGCTTTTCCCCAGGTCGGTGGTGACGTTCACGAGGGGTCATAGGTTCAAGGTGAAGGGGGGGAGGTTTAACACAGATATCAGAAGGACATATTTTACACAGAGGGTGGTGGGGGCCTGGAATGCGCTGCCAGGCAAGGTGGTGGAGGCGGACACACTGGGAACGTTTAAGACTTATCTAGATAGCCACATGAACAGAGTGGGAATGGAGGGATACAAAAGAATGGTCTAGTTTGGACCAGGGAGCGGCATGGGCTTGGAGGGCCGAAGAGCCTGTTCCTGTGCTGTATTGTTCTTTGTTCTTTGTTATGGACTCCAGGTCTCTTCTCCCTCACAAGTGGAAACATCTTCTCTCCACCTACTCTATCAAAACCTTCCATTATTTTAAAGACCTCTACTTTAGAAAAATGCAATTTCTTTCTGAGATTATTTATCCTCTCAGGAGCCCTGAGAAATTAATCATTAGCAACAAATTAATTTTCTTTCACTGCCCAAAATTAAGGAATAAAACTCCAGCAAAAATTGTGGGGCACTGACTATTCATTTGACACTTCAGGGACGCTTTGTAGGGACTGAGTGTATGGGCTGGATTTCAGCAAGGAGCAGGGCCAGCCTATCCCTACCCTTTGAGGCGAGTCTTCACCTCCGTTGGGGGTTCTGGCTCCAAAAGTTGCTGGCCAATCAAATGGCAGGTAGTTCCCTGGTTCCCGCAGTGCCATCAACAGTTTAGATGGATTGGCCAGGCTAAATTGCCCCTTTGTGTCCCAAGATGTGTAGGTTAGATGATTAGCCATGGTAAAATGTGTGGGGTTACGGGAATAAGCTAGGGAAGAGAGCTTGAGGTAAGATACTCTGTCAGAGAGTCGGTGCAGATTCAATGGGCCGAATGGCCTCTTCTGCACTGTAGGGTTTCTATGATTGAATGAGCGGAGGCCACTCTTGGGACTACAACAGTCCCAGAGGAAAGTGTGCTGTGATGGAGCCTGGACTTTAAAGTAAGTCTGGGGTCTCACAGAGGCCTGGACAGCAGGCCCTACTGTAATTTTGAGGTGGGAGAGCAGGTGTGTGGTGGAAAGACGGGGAGAAGGGAAAAAACACAGATGGGAAGTCCTTGTGAGGCCTCAAATGGGTAGAGGGTGGCTATAAAGGAGGCAGCACACACGACGGTCCACTAGTCAGCCCAGCGTCACTGTCAGATTGGACACTTGGCACTAGCTTCCTGTCACTGCAAGTAAAATCAGAGGGAGGCACTTAACCCTAGACTATTAATCCAGAAACTCAACTAATGTTCTGGGGACACAAGTTCGAATCCCGCCATAGCAGATGGTGGAATTTGAATTCAATAAAAAACATCTGGAATTAAGAATCCACTGATGACCATGAAACCATTGTCGATTGTCGGAAAAACCCATCTGGTACACTAATGTCCTTTAGGGAAGGAAATCTTCCGTCCTTACCTGGTCTGGCCTACATGTGACTCCAGAGCCACAGCAATGTGGTTGACTCTCAACTGCCCTTGGGCAACTAAGGATGGGTAATAAATGCTGGCCGGTTAGCAACACCCATGTGCCACGAATAAATAATAATAAAAATCCAGGCCCAGATTAGTGTTTCCTTTGGAATTGTGTTGAATGTAGAGGAATCAGATGATGGAGAAGAACAGAAGGTACGGACTGATTCTGTTTTGCCAAACTCTAAAGCTGTCATGTTTGTAAGGAGCATGTCACGGGTGCAGAACCTATGATGATCTCAGCACTTGATGTAAATCGGGGGAAAGCCATGGCTGTGATTGGTTTCTATAATGAGCTCCCTGCAAACACAGCTCCATTGCGGGGGGGAGAGGGATACAGAATCAGCTTTAAGTTATTCTGCTGGCGGGAAGATGCCTATGTAGCATTTTCCTACAAGCGGACCACTGTATGTCAGGTATTTTACAGCTTTGTCATTGTGAATTCTGCTTCTGTACTGCACATAAATTAATGAAACGGCCCTCCATTGGAATAGCAAAGCTCCAGACTTTCAACGGTGAAATATTTTTAATGCCAGTTTGCTTTATAAAACTTACATCTATTTGGGGGCCTGGTGATTTGTAAGCATTGAAGGCATTGTGCGAAATATTGGAAATTAATAATTGAAATCATGGGTATGCTTACAGCTGATGTCATGCTGTCAGCTAAATCACAGCGACTGTGAAATGGAAGTCTATTTACTTCTTCTCCAAAAGCAGCTCTTATTTTGTCGATCGAGGAGAAGAAAGGGAAAATTTGTCCCATAAAAGCTGGGCTAAAAGCCACTTCAGATGTCTCAGATAGATTTCTTTGTTCCCTGGCACTCTGAGACTGGCAGCCTTCCCGAGGAGTCACTCACAAGTAACTCATGTAATATTGCAAATTATACTGAGGCAATGTATCGCAAGGCCAACAGGCATAGCACACCCTACTGATGGCTACATATCTAAAATTTGTAATCAAACCATTTTGATTACAAATGGTAATCCCAGCAGTGCAGAAAGAGACCATTCGGCCCATTGAGTCTACATTGAACTCCCCCTCTCCTGTCCCTGTAACCCCAAGCATTTACCTCGGTGGTACAGTGGTTAGCACTGCTGTCTCATAGCGACAGAAACCTGGGTTTGATTCCTGGTTTGGGTCACTGTCTGTGCAGAGTCTGCACGTTCTCCCCCTGTGTCTGTATGGGTTTCCTCTGGGTGCTCCTGTTTCCTCCCACAGTCCGAAAGATGTGCTGGTTAGATGCATTGGCCATGGTAAATTCGGCCTCAGTGTACCCGAATAGGTGCTTGAGCGTGGCGATTAGGGGGTTTTCATAGTAACTTCACTGAAGTGTTAATGTAAGCCTACTTGTGACACGAACAAATAAACTTTAAAAAACTTTAATCCACCCAGCCTACACATCCTGGGACACTAAGGGTTAATTTAGCATGGCCAATCCACTTAACCTGCACGTCTTTGGACTCATAGAATCATAGAATCCCTACAGTGCAGAAGGAGGCCATTCGGCCCATCGAGTCTGCACCGACCACAATCCCACCCAGGCCCTACTCCCACATATTTTACCCGCTAATCCCTCTAACCTACACATCTCAGGACTCTAAGGGGCAATTTTGAACCTGGCCAACCAACCTAACCCGCACATCTTTGGACTGTGGGAGGAAACCGGAGCACCCGGAGGAAACCCACGCAGACACGAGGAGAATGTGCAAACTCCACACAGACAGTGACCCGAGCCGGGAATCGAACCCGGGACTCGGGAGCTGTGAAGCAGCAGTGCTAACCACTGTGCTACCATGCCGCCCCACTGGACTGTAGGAGGAAAACGGAGCGCCCGGAGGAAACCTATGCAGACACGGGGAGAATGTGCAAACTCCACATTGACAGTCACCCAAAGCCGGATTTTAAACCTGGGTCTCTGTTGCTGAGAGGCAGCACTGTGCCACCCTAATATGTAATAATCTTTCTGGTCTTTATATTACAAAAAGATGGCCAAGGGCCTGGGGAAGGAGCATAAAAGATGTCCAAGCATAAAAGAATGATGCCAAAACAGAGAGGTTCTAACCATTAGGAACAATTGAATAGGCTAGAGCTCGTTTCTCTGGTGTAAAGACAGAGAGACGACCTAAATAGAGATATTTAAAACAATGAAGGAAAGATTTGAAGGGGGGAAACACAGAACAGTTGTTTCCACTTATGGGGAGACCAAAAATAGAAGTCAGAAATATAAAATAATCATTAATAACTCCAATAGGAAATCCAAGAGAAACACCTTTACCCAGCGGGAGATGAGAATGTGGAACCTGGTATAACTCGGAGTAGTTGAGGGAATAACATGGATGCATTTCAGGGGAAGCTGGATAAGCTCAGGAGAAAAAGAGGAATAGAGGATTTGCTGATTGGTTCAGATGAAGTGGAGTGGGAGGAGTCTTGTGTGGAGCATGAACACTAGCCTTGACCAGTTGGGCCGAATGGCCTTGTTTTCTCTTCTTTTCAGTGACATTTAGGATGACATTGCCATTTGTCAAAATTACAGAATTACAGAGCTGTTACGGCACAGAAAGAGGCCATTTGGCCCATCATGTCTGTACTGGCTCTCCAAATGAGCATCATGGTTTCGTGCCATTTCCCTGTCTTTTCCCCATAACCCTGCACATTGATTCTATTCAATTCAGCTAATGGCCTCTTGAATACCTCAATTGAACCTGCCTCTACCACACTACCACGCAGAACATTCCAGACCCAATCCCAATGTTAAAAAGTTTTTTCTTAAGAAAGGGGCACAGAAAATGAACTGCAAATCGTAATTAAAACAAAATGATTTTTTTTTCAAATCGAAATGTCGCTGCTACGCACTCCAGTCATGGTAGACCTCAAGTGCACCAATGGACACCAAGTGCTTCCTCTCAGGGTCACTGGACATGGAGACCAAAGGCAAAAGGGTCAAACAGCCCCCTCAGCTAATGAAAATAGAAAAACTCAGCAGGTCCAGCAGCATCTGCGGAGAGAGAAACAGAGTTAAGGTTTCGAGTCTGAATGACTTCTTCAGAACTGGGTGAATGCCCTGTTTCTGTGCTGTGAACTCTTTCACAGGTACTAAGTATCGTGAACACATTGTAACTTTTTCCTTGCTTGACAGATCAAAGGTGGGCGTTGGACATTAATGCAGTTAGAACATATCTTCATCCCTGATAATTACAACCAAACTGTAATTTTTCCACACTTAAATCCTTCTGTGAAACAAAAGCTGCTTGTCCTCCCCCCCCAACACTGCGCCACCGCCCCCCCCCCACTCCCCCCCACTCCCCCCCCCACTCCCCCCCCCCCCCCCCGCTCCCATCAACAGAATACTACAGTGCAAAAGAGGCATGTCAAGTCTGTCCATGCCCCTCATAATCTTCAACACCACAGTCAGGTTGCCCCTCAGTCTTCTCTGCTTCAGAGAAAACAACCCAAGCTTATTCAACCTCTCTTTATAACTTAAATGTTCCATCCCAGGCAGCATCCTGGTGAATCTCCTCTGCACCCCTTCCAGTGCCATCACATCCTTCCTATAAAGTGGCGACCAGGACTGTACACAATACTGTGGCCTCACCAAAGTTCTATACAACTCCATCATGACCTCTCTGCTTTTGTAATCTATACCCCGATTGATAAAGGCGAGTGTGCCATATGACTTTTTCACCACCCTATTAACCTGCTTTCCACCTTCAGAGATCTATGGACAAACAGGCCAAGGTCCCTTTGTTCTGTGGAACTTCCCAGTGTCCGACTTTGCATAGTATACTTCCTTGTCAAATTCCTCCTTCTTATTAATGACACCTTACTAATGAGCTATTTTACCGTTCAATTAGCTTGCAATCTAGTGACTGCGGTGGAAGCGACGGTTTATTGTGATTGTCTTCAGACACTGAGCCTGCTTTTCCGAATTCGGGAGTTTCAGCAGAACCCCACACGTGCGTTATGCAAAATGTTGTCTGGTAATTATTCCACTGCACATAGACGAAACGAGGGCTTTAATGTGGCATTAGCATGCATCTGTGCTGACCTGCATTCAGCATTGGCAACATGCTAAACCTTCCCCGAGTTCATCATCCTAACGGCTGACACTTTTAGCATTTTAATGAAAGATGAGGTACTTGTCACTGTCGCCCAGTAAATAACCGTGGCACTTGTTGGGTTGTGAATAAACATGAGCTATTAGATATTGCAGCAAGCCTTCGTGAGGCTCCCAAGTATCATTGTGACTCATAAAAGTTGAAGTGAAAGAGGTTTATACTTAAATTAAAATGTCAAGCTGAAAAGAAATTAGCCTGGTTCTGATCACAACGCTTATTCAGATGCTAATGGGGGACATCTGCTCGTGAAGGAAGTTCTTCATATAAATCGTGTGGTGGCCTCAAATTACTTATTTATAAAAGCCTTCAGAAGTTCATTTTTCATAATATTGGCAAAAATGAAACATTTGCTTCATGTCCGCAGCTAAATAGTTTTCTTTGATGATTAGGAATCGTTCTTTGCATTTTTTATGGGAATGAACATTGGAGGGAGTGCATTAGTTGTGTGTCCCCACTGCAGACCACCAGGCGGAAGGTACAAAACAGATTTCTCACAAGATTACAGGTATTAACTCCCCTTGTCGCGAATGAACCACACTTTTTGGCTGGTATTTTATCAGAGATGTGAGCAAGTAGTGTGTAACCTATGTCTCTCAAATTCCTCCCACCTTCTCTGAGAGCCGTCCTACTCCATCTGTGCAATTACCTTCTCTCGCTCACTCCTGTGCCTCCTTTAAACGGCACTGTTCCGCCCACTCCTCCTGTTCCTGAGACGTGCCCAGGTCCCACAGTTTTAATATCCTCTTTGTATCAGTGACACTCGAGCGGAACTTCTTCATTTTCCTTTTAACGGAGGCCCAGTTCATCAAAGGATTTACAAGGATAATGTCAGAACTGAGAGAATATACTTCTGGGGAAAAATTGGACAGGTTTTGGGCACTTTTCTCTGGAAAAGGTGTGAGGTGAACTGATGGAGGCTTTTAAAATGATGAAAGAGGAGATATTCCCACCTGAGGGGAAGTCCAGAACAAGCAACAATCAACATACGATGGTCACCAACAAATCCAATAATCATTTCAGCAGAAATGTCTTTACCCAAAAAGTGGTTAGAATGTGGAATTTGTTACTGCGTGGAATGGTTTCGGTGGATAGCATAGAAGCTAGATAACTAAGGAATAGCGGGATAGGCTGATAGGGCTGGAAGCAGAGGGATGGGAGGAAGCTCCTGGGAAAAAGATACAAAAGTCTGAGGTCACATACCAACCAACTCAAGAACAACTTCTTCCCTGCTGCCATCAGAATTTTGAATGTACGTACTTTGCATTAAGTTGATCTTTCTCTACACCCTAGCTATGACTGTAACACTACATTCTGCACTCTCTCGTTTCCTTCTCTATGAACGGTATGCTTTGTCTCTATCGAGTGCAAACAACAGTACTTTTCACTGTATGTTAATACATGTGACAATAATAAATCAAATCAAATCAAAATCATGGAGCATAAGGGCTGGCATAGACCAGTAGGGCTAAATGGCCTGCTTCTGAGTTGTAAATGCTGTGTAATACCGCGGGCGGAATGTTCTCATTATTTGGTAGGATGTTGCAGCGAGTGGGAAGGTCAAAGTGGAAGTCACCGGTTCCAAGGGCAGCTTCCCCCAACGTATTTTCAGGCTCTTAGAAAATAAAAAGTCAAGAGGTGAGTCCCATGATGTCATGCTGACTTGATGGGCTTTGATTCAGCCCCACCAGCAAACCCCCTCACCCCCCCAAATTATGGAACAACTCCTCCTCCCCCCCACCCCCACACAGAACCCACCCCACCATAGTACTTCCCACCATCCCACGGAGCCCCCCCATCACAGAATGTCCCTTCCCCGATGGAACCCATTCCACCATGGAACTTCCCTCACTCCCATGGAACCCCATCGCACCTCACCTCGGAATATCCCTCACCCCCAAGGAGGGCAGTTCCTGGGCAAAGTTGGGGGAGGGTCAATTCTAGGTCATTGTGCCAGGGTACTGCCTGGGCATGATCCTCTATCCACCACCACCACCACTGCCACCACCCACCACCACCCTCACCCCCCCCCCTTCCCGCCCAGGATGCTGTACTCAACTGTGCACCTCTGATGGATTACGCAACACACCCATTACATCATTGATTGGGGAGGATTGCAACGGGAAATCTTGCCGGTGTAAAACACATTTCAGGACTCCCATGGGATTTTCCGCAACCATCGCTGATCCCACCACCCCAAAGCCTGGAGAGGAAAATCCCCCTCTATGATTGCAAATTCAACAGTAGGGTATGTATTTGAGGAGAAAATAAAATTGCAGAGTTATGGGAAAGGAAAAGTGAACTGTGAATCAGTCAAATAATCCTTTCAAAGAATGCACAATGACAATGGACTGGATGGCTCCTTTATGTGCTGTAATATTATTTGATATTCCTCTCCTCTTAGAACACTCGCTTCACATCTTCTGTCCCTTTGTCAATTTCCTCACCCCTCATTCTCCCACTCCAGCTGTAGGTTCACTTTCCAATCCCATCCCCAAATTCCTTCCTAAATCTTTTCTTCTGAAAATGTACAATGTCTGTGTAACTGTTCCCTAGAGTGATGATTCCTTTCCCAATTCCCCAAATGTATCCTGGCCTGAAATAACATCTGAAAGGGTTAATAATCACACAAGTTTAAAAATCACATTAGCTGCTATGAGAAAATAAAAAGTCTTTACAAAAGTCTTCACAGGCAAGCACCAAGGCCTTTAGTCTGAGCGAATTCGTTAAATCAGACATCTGGAACTGGAAAAAGAGAGTGATATCCACACACTGACACAAACTGGGACATCAAGCTGGGCCTCTGACGCAAATCTTTGTCTCGTCACTGGACACAGGTGAGGTCCCAGAGGATTGGAGGATAGCTAATGTGGTCCTGTTATTTAAGAAGGGTAGGAAGGATAACCCGAGAAATTATAGGTCGGTGAGCTTGACGTCCGTGGTAGGGAAGTTGTTGGAGAGGATTCTTAGAGATAGGATGTATGCGCATTTAGAAAGGAATAAACTCATTAACGATAGTCAGCATGGTTTTGTGAGAGGGAGGTCATGCCTCACTAACCTGGTGGAGTTTTTTGAAGAAGTGACTAGAATGGTTGACGAGGGAAGGGCCGTGGATGTCGTCTATATGGACTTTAGTAAAGCGTTTGACAAAGTCCCTCATGGTAGGTTGGTGCAAAAGGTTGGATCTCATGGGATAAAGGGGGAGGTGGCTAGATGGGTGGAGAACTGGCTTGGTCACAGAAGACAGAGGGTGGTAGTGGAAGGGTCTTTTTCCGGCTGGATGCCTGTGACTACTGGTGTTCCGCAGGGCTCTGTATTGGGACCTCTGCTGTTCGTGATTTATATAAACGATCTGGAAGAAGGTGTAACTGGGGTGATCAGTAGGTTTGCGGATGACACGAAAATGGCTGGACTTGCAGATAGTGAGGAACATTGTCAGAGGCTACAGAAGGATATAGATAGGCTGGAAATTTGGGCAAAGAAATGGCAGATGGAGTTCAATCCAGATAAATGCGAAGTGATGCATTTTGGTAGAACTAACGTAGGGGGGAGCTATACGATAAATGGCAGAACCATAAAGGGTGTAGATACGCAGAGGGACCTGGGTGTGCAAGTCCACAGATCCATGAAGGTGACGTCACAGGTGCAGAAGGTAGTGAATAAGGCTTGCCTTTATAGGACGAGGCATAGAGTATAAAAGTTGGGGTCTGATGTTGCAGTTGTATAGAACGTTGGTTCGGCCGCATTTGGAATACTGCGCCCAGTTCTGGTTGCCACACTACCGGAAGGACGTGGAGGCTTTAGAGAGAGTGCAAAGGAGGTTTACCAGGATGTTGCCTGGTATGGAGGGGCTTGGTTATGAGGAGAGATTGGGTAAACTGGGGTTGTTCTCACTGGAAAGACGGAGGATGAGGGGTGACCTAATAGAGGTGTATGAAATTATGAAAGGCATAGATAGGGTGAACGGTGGGAAGCTTTTTCCCAGATCGGTGGTGACGTTCACGAGGGGTCATAGGTTCAAGGTGAGGGGGGGGAGGTTTAACACGGATATCAGAAGGACGTATTTTACACAGAGGGTGGTGGGGGCCTGGAATGCGCTGCCGGGCAATGTGGTGGAGGCGGACACACTGGGAACGTTTAAGACTTATCTAGATAGCCACATGAACGGAGTGGGAATGGAGGGATACAAAAGAATGGTCTAGTTTGGACCAGGGAGCGGTGCGGGCTTGGAGGGCCGAAGGGCCTGTTCCTGTGCTGTATTGTTCTTTGTTCTTTTTATCACTGATAACTTGTAACAACGATGAATTACGTCAACTAACATGATTAAGTCTTCACACTGATTGAATATTATAATTAAGCAAGCGCGAGGTGATTGTGATTGGTTTTAATATCTGTACCTTATGAATGATGTAACTTTAATCAATAACTGTGAGTGGATAGAGATAATACCTATATCTTGATTGGTATATGTTAATTACTTGTAATCAAATTTGAAACTATAACTGCTTGTGTATTCCTGAATTGTGGGCTCTAGCTAGTATCGGCACTGACCAGTGACTTTCCAGGGACCTTGCTAAAGCTTGTATTAAAACAGTTGTTTAAGATAACTCCGTAACTTGGTCTGGTTACTTGAAGTTTTGATCAATTAAAAGGCTGACATCAAAGCTTGCAACAACATCCATCTCAATCCTGTACCAATGCACATAGAAAAGACCCTAAGTCTTTTTATTTCTACTTGCATGAATTTGTCTGATTGTGTTCAGCTTTTGTGGACTTTTACTATTTAATTGTACTTGTCTAAGTGGCTTTTCAACCAACCTTTCTTCAACAGCAGTGAACTTAGAATAGAATCATTGAATCCCTACAGTGCAGAAGGAGGCCATTTGGCCCATCGGGTCTGCACCGACCACAATCCCACCCAGGCCCTATTCCCATAACCCCACATATTTACCCTTCGAATTCCCTAACATTAGGGTCAATCTGGCATTCAACTTAACCCGTACACCTTTGGAGCACCCTGAGGAAACCCACACAGACAAGGGAAGAATGTGCAAACTCCACACAGACAGTGACCAGAGGCCAGAATTGAACCTGGGTCCCTGGCTCTGTGAGGCAGCAATGCGAGCCACTGTACCACTGCAACTTATCTGCTCTTTCTCAACAGAAATGGTATTGTTGGAAGAAATTTTGACTATTTCTCACCAGAGTTGGAATCTGTCCAAGAACTGTGCTCTTTAGAAACTTCCTTGTGATGACTTCTTTTTGTTGTGTGACATCTTGTGGAGATAAGCTCTTTTATTTGCCTGATCTTCTCTATTGAATATGCTGAAGTGTTTCCATGTCCCTACTGGTGCTGCAGCGCAACTTCTGCTGGACCCATGCTGTGAGCTAGTACAATTAAAGTTAAAATTTATTTATTAGTCACATGTGAGGCTTACATTAACACTGCAATGAAGTTGCTGTGAAATTCCCCTGGTTGCCACACTCCAGCACCTTTTCGGGTCAATGTACCTAACCAGCACGCCTTTCAGACTGTGGGAGGAAACTGGAGCACCCAGAGGAAACCCACACAGACACGGGGAGAATGTGCAAACTGCACACAGACAGTGACTCAAGCCAGGAATTGAACCCGGGTCCTCGGCACTGTGAGGTAGCAGTGCTAACCACTGTGCCACCGTGCCACTGAGAATGTGAATTTTGGCAATGCTGAATATGCCATGTCTGATAACCTTGAGCTTTGTCTTCCCTCACCAACTCAGCCATATAAAAACTCCAGCATGTCTTAAGTACGGATGTCCAAGTCACATGCTGCACCAGGTCAACCATGTCCCATCAACCTTCACTTGCACCCCCCCTCTCCCAATACATTAAATTCCAGCTCTTTATCCTCTATCAAAGACTTGTTACTGCCTCACTCTGCCTCATCCTTACAACCTGTAAGATCATTGGGATACAAACCAGAATAATAATTTTTAAAATCTAACTTCATTAGAATTAACATGTTACCGTATTAGATACCTTTTCTTAGAATAGTAAAGGGGCAGAAAGTAGAAATAAGGCACAGTATAGAAAAGGAGCCAAGATAATGGAACCATGGGAAAATTACGTCAAGTGTTAAACACTAAGATCTTTGAAGACAGTCTGTGAGATGCTGCTTGTGTAACATAAAGACAAAAATGGCATGTCGTTGTCTCGTTCTTTGGGATAAGAGACCATGTGAGGTCAGAACCTTGAGGTAAATACGAAGGGTGTTATGCAATTATGTAAGGCAGCCATATTAAGTATTCCTGGTTGGCCAAGAAAAGCATGATCACCATTTTGACGAAGATGATCGGGGAGAGGGAAGGGTCATAATTTGATAAGAATAAAAGAGACCTTTCTTCTGCCTTTTGTACAGCAGAGAAAAATCTAGAAACAAGAAAACAAGATGAGAAAGAGAGAGAGAGAAAAAAACTTGAAGACCCAGGAAACAAACAAAAGCGGCACGAAGAGGAATCTTCATGCAATCCAATCCCTATCCATCCACATGGGAAATATATAGTCCACATCAGACTGTAAATCACTGCCTGAGTTTATTGTTTATAGTTAACCTGAAAGCTTGGTAAACTTGTTTGGACTTTATCCCATTAAGGTAGTCTCATGACCAAGCTTTTTGCCAGTCTATTCCCACAACAATTAGTGGTTCAAAAGCTCAATAAACCAAAGAAAAAAAGTCATCTACTACTGTAGGATGTTTAGTAAAGGCATACAGGATACTGGTGACTTGTAGCTTTAATTGCTTTGATACTTTCAAGTGAAATTGGTCCCTATGGTTTAATCTGCTATGATATTGGAGAATTAAATAACTTGGCAAGGGATTACCAACAGTGAAGAGTGCAGTACAGACGTGTCAAGATTTAAGTCACCGAGCAGGAGAGTGGCGTGACTACAAGTAGATTGTTGAATTCTGTCACAGCAAAAATAGAATCAACAGCAGATGGCAGATGGTAAACCGTAGCCAGAAGGTCCTATGACTCATTGATGAGCACTTCTGTTCAAAGGTCTTCAACACTTGCTAGCAAGAGGTTGCCAAACCGTGCTTAGAATTCTGTTACCATCTGCGATATGGTCTTGCCAAAGGTGATAATCGCAGCTGACAAATATAGGCTCATTGATCATCTATTTCACTAAGAATAATTGTATTGGCTTCTATTTCAGAACTGTAGGGAGCTACATCATCTCGAGACGTCTAGTTACCTTGATGGAGCCCCAAAGTTCGTAAAAATAACTTTTTAATCCATGTTCATTAACAATTGCCAATTTGCCATCACTCATGAATGTCATATCTGATGCCCAGCATGGATGGTAGGGTAGATGTCGATCCTTGTTTCCACTCAAGTATAGAAGAGTGGTGGTTACTAGATTGAAATATGTTAGATACTGAGAGTTCTTGACAAGGTGGACGTGGAAAGGATGTTTCCTCTTGTGGGTGAGTCCAGAATTGGGGGGGGAGGGGGGGGGGGGCAATGTTTTAAAATTAGGGGTCCCCCTTTTAGGACAGAGATGAAGAGAACTTTTTTCTCCCAGAGTGTTGTGTGACTTTGCAACTCTCTACCTCAGAAGGCAGTGCAGGCTGGCATTGAATATTGAGAGGTGAAGGTGGATGGATTCTTGTTCGGCAAGGGAATCAAAGATTATTGGGGGTGGATGGGAATGTGGAACTTGAAACACAAACAGATCAGCCATTTTATTCAGTGATTGAAACACTTCACTAACCCACCCTCTCATTAACGGTTACTATGGCAATGAATTAAAACAGTTACACATTAAAAACTCTGGGAGATGATGCTTTCTGAGGCTCAGTGCATTGTAGCCTAATTTCCAAGAAACCTACTAATTAAAGCTCAATTTGAATAAACATGCACTTAAAAATTAAATCGCACTACGTGGATGATGCACAGGATACATTTTCCAATTAATTTGAATTGTTATAGCACTATTCCAATTGCTTCCAGTAAACTAGCCATAGTTTAGGCTCTGAAGGCAAAATTAGTCTTTGGGTGTGAATTGAATTACGGATTATGCTACAGTACGATCAGGGGATCATTTCAAAGTTTGCAGATGACGATCCTCAACCTGTGGCAAGCAATAAGGAAAATAGTGACAGACCTCAAAGAACAAAGAACAAAGAACAGTATAGCACAGGAACAGGCCCTTCGGCCCTCCAAGCCCGTGCCGCTCCCTGGTCCAAACTAGACCATTCTTTTGTATCCCTCCATTCCCACTCCGTTCATATTGCTGTCTAGATAAGTCTTAAACGTTCCCAGTGTGTCCGCCTCCACCACCTTGTCTGGCAGTGCATTCCAGGCCCCCACCATCCTCTGTGTAAAATATGTCCTTCTGATATCTGTGTTAAACCTCCTCCCCTTCACCTTGAACCTATGACCCCTCGTGAACGTCACCACCGACCTGGGGAAAAGCTTCCCACCGTTCACCCTATCTATGCCTTTCATAATTTTATACACCTCTATTAAGTCTCCCCTCATCCTCCGTCTTTCCAGGGAGAACAACCCCAGTTTACCCAATCTCTCCTCATAACTAAGCCCTCCATACCAGGCAACATCCTGGTAAACCTCCTCTGTACTCTCTCCAAAGCCTCCACGTCCTTCTGGTAGTGTGGCGACCAGAACTGGATGCAGTATTCCAAATGTGGCCGAACCAACGTTCTATACATCTGCAACATCAGACCCCAACTTTTATACTCTATACTCGGGAGGACATTGAATGAATGCTAAAATGGAAAGACACATGGCAGATCACATTCAATTTAGTAAGGTGTGAAATTTTGGCTGGAAGATTAACAAAAGAAATGGTACAATTTTACCAGGAGGGCAGGGAGGGAGGGAGACCCAGAAGGAAAAAACAGTAAAACATAAATGATGATGAAGCCATTGTACTCCAAAACATTATACTCAATTCTTTTTTTAGTTGAGCATAGTTATATTTAGCATGAGTCAGAGTACTCAAAGCAGAAGCTTTGTTCCTTTCCCTATTGAAAAGGGTTGCATGATTGCTTGAAAAGCTGATCATATGATTTATTGGTGATGTCGTTAGGGTGTTGCACAGGCTGCTGCTTTTACTGTCAGTTTGGAACATCTCTTCCAATAAATCTGTTGTTGTTATTTTGAATCTAGGTGTGCAAACCACAGCTTTTCTTTTTGTTTAAAGCCCACAACTCCAAACATAGTTAGGGCAATACAAAAAGAATCGGCGATGAATCGGGATTTTGTTTCATCGACAACATCGAGAAAAGATCCTAAGTAGAAGAAAAACATTGTGGGTCCTCAGGCTTCAAATATTAGAAGGCTGGGGAAGAAGCAACAACAAGATTAATCATTGGAATGCCAGGTAGTTCATGTGTGGTTTTAAAAGAGAGTTATTTTTTTCTGATCAGAGAAGGGTACAATTCCAGGTAGTATTGGGCATATTTGAAAAGAAGGGATGCTTTGCTGTGTGGCTGGGGTTATTTCAAATATATACACCAAGTCAATGGTCTCCTGGATAAAAAGGGAAGTACTGGGAAGACACGTCAATTAGGATCTATGGAGCCTTTCAATGAAGAGAATGAATCATGGAGTTCCTATTCTGAGCAGTTTCAGTGCTTTGTGCAAGCAAATAAAATTGCAGATGAGATGCTTGTATCAGTTTTTCTCAGTACAATAGGAAGTAAAACCTTCAATTTGTTCCAGAACTTGGTCCATCCAGTAAATTCAGGAACCAAAACTTCCGATGACTTGACAACATTCCTTGAAGAGCATTAGTGAAGTAATGTAAAGTTTATTTATTAGTCACAAGTAGGCTAACATTAACACTGCAATGAAGTTACTGTGAAAATCCTCTAGTCACCACACTCCGGTGTTTGTTCAGGTACACTGAGGGAGAATTTAGCATGGCCAAACCACCTAACCAACACATCTTTTGGACAGTGAGAGGAAACCGGAGGAAACCCATCCAGACACGGGGAGAATGTGCAGACTCCGCACAGACAGCGAAACAAGCCAGGAATCGAACCCGGGTCCCTGGCGCTGTGAGGCAGCAGTGCTAACCACTGTGCCACCGTGCTCTACAAAACCACTGATCATCACGGAACGGTTCAGGTTCCACCTAAGGAATCAAGTGGAAGGCAAAAGCATTGCTCCATTTGTGGTAACCTGAGAAAGGCTGACACAACGTTGTGAGTTTGGTGAGTCATTAGAAAATACTCTTTGAGATTGGTTTGTGGTCTCCAAAATGAAACTATCTCAAGAAGATTGCTCACTGAACATGCCTTGACTTTAAATACAGTGGCAGAAATCACAGTGTCGATACAACTGATTGCTAAGAAGGCTCCACAATTTGGTGCAGGAATGAAGATCCACAAATTGGGAACTGCACCTAAGAAGTCAAAACAGCAATAAACATGTCACAGATGTGGCAAAATGGACCATTCACCAAGTGAATGCTGGAGCAAAGATAGTACAAGAATTGTGGCAAAATGGGTATCATTACATAAGCTTGTTGGACCAAACCAGCTTCTCTTGAAAATAATATTCAGAAGAAGAATCTGGGTACCTTCAAAAAGAAGAACAAGTTGAATTTTACAAAAAGAGTTTACAACATGGAAGAAAAGAATTACGGCTATGAAGAAGAGAATGTCCAGAAATATGATGAAGAGCTCCAACTGAACTTCTTATCCATACACGGTTCATCATGTAGATCCTGGGTGATTCTGAAGTTAAGTGGACAACATATTAGGATGGAGATTGATTCTGGTGCTGCTGTATCTTTAATCCTGAGACTACATACCAACAAACGCTGAAACATCTTCCCTTAAAACCAACTGATGCGATTTTAAGGGCACACACGAAAGAGATTGTGCCATTAAAATGTTACATCATGGTCAATGTAGAGTTGAATGGACAAACAGCGATGTTGCCTTTTCATTTGGTCCTTGGTAATTTTCCAGCTCCATTTTGGGAGATCATGGTTGGCGAAGATAAAGCTTAACTTGAGTGCTGTCAATGGATTGATCGATGCCAAAACATACCTACAGTACCTTCTGAATAAAGACAAGAGTGTATTCACAGAGACACTTGGATCAACGAAGGGAGTTCAAGCGAAACTCAAGATAAAGCCTAGTAGTCAACTAAAAAGTCTCAAAGCAAGAATGGTATCATTAGCAATTCATCCCAAGATCGAAGAAGAATTAGTACGACTTGTTAACACTGGTGTTTTAGAGCCAGTTACAATGAATGACTGGGCTACCCCCTTTGTCCCTATCATGAAACCAGATGGTTCAGTTCATATTTGCGGTTATTTTAAAACATCCAAGAATCTCGTGTTCTGCGCTGATTAATATCTGCTTCCTTTAATTGAAGATTTGTTTGCTGGGTTATCAGGTGGACAGAAAATTCAGCAAGGTTGATCTTTTACAAGAATTTACAGATGAATGTATCTTCTGAATCTCAACCATTGCTTACCATCGGTACTCATAAAGATATTTTTCATCACAAAAGATTGCCTTTCGAAATAACATCCGCATCACCCCTACTACAAAGATCGACGGATTAGATTTTCAATGGTCTCTCTGATGTACAATGTTACCTGGATATTCTAATTACAGGGCCCAGTGAATAAGAGCTCTTGAATAATTTAGATGAGGTTAGGAACACCTTCAAGCATCTGCATCTCAAAAGTGTGATTTTCTCTGGACATCAGTCCAGTATTTGGGTCACGTTATTGATAGCAAAGGCCTACATAAAGCACCTAAAATGATGGACACTATCTTAGAAGCACCACATTTGACAACTGTAATGCAATTGAGGTCTTTTTCGAGGATTAGTAAATTATTATGGCAAATCTGTTCCTAATTTAGCTACGTTATTGAAGCCACTGCATAATTTACTATGTATGAAATAGTCATGGGACTGAACAACGGCCTGTGAGAAAGCATACAAAGATGTCAACGATGCTTTGCTAAAGTCTGAACTATTGGTTCATTTTAATCTGAAGGTACCATTATTGCTTGCTTGCGATGCTTCACCTTATGCAGTGGGGCAGTAGTTTCACATGTTATGCCTTTGGGAGAAGAACGATCAATAGTTTTTGCTTTGCATACTCTGAGTGGTGCTGATTCTAACTATGTGTTCAGCTAGGAAAAGAAGAATTGAGTATAAGTTTTTGACATACTAAGGTTTCATCATTATTTATATGGCCGTCATTTCACATTATTGACTGATCATCGACCCTTAACTATTATTTTTGGGCCGTATAAAGGCATGCCATTGTTAGCTGCTATCTGATTGTAAAATAGTCACTGATCCTTTTTGCCCACTCATACGATATAAAGTATCGTCAATCAGAGTGCCATGCCAATGCTGCTGCATTATCACGCTTACCTTTACCTATTGAGCAGATGCCACCAACTAGGTTTGCTAATATTCTTTACTTTTCACTCATAGATCATTTGCCTCTGTCAACTTTTCAAGCTCAGAAACATACCAGAAATGATCCCGTGATGGGGAAGACGATAGATATGGTATTCAAAGGAGTGGAACGTACCCTGATGTGAAACCATATGTGGCAAGAAAGTTCGAGTTGACCATCCAAGATGGTGTCCGTTGTGGAGAATCCAAGTGATCATTCCGCCTAGTCTGCATGGAAGAGTTCTTGAACAACTACAAGAAGGACACCCTGGTATAGTCCAGGTGAAGGAATTAGCATGTAGCTTTTTATTGGTGGCCAGGTCTGGATTGAAGAAAAAGTGGGACAGTGTCAATCCTGTGCATGAAAAAGAAATACACTATCATTGTCTCATTTACACCCTTGGGAATGGTCTAAAATGTCATGGCAATGATTGCATATAGACTTTGCTGGTCTGTTTGAGGGTTACATGTTCTTCGTCATAATTGATGCGCACTCAAAGTGGCCAGAAGCAGTTATCATGAGATCTACTACAACTGAACAAACCTTCGAAAAACTTGACAAAGTTTTTGCAAAATTTGGTAAACTGGAACACGTTGTTCACAGTTTACTTCACAAGAGTTTGAGGATTATCTCAAAGTAAATGGTATTCAACATATAAAATCCACACCTTATCATCCATCAACCAATGGATTAGCTGAAAGATTTGTACAATCCTTGAAACATTCTTTAAATGCTTCAAAAGAGCAAGGTTCATTATCACATCATGCAAGTAGGTTTTTAGAAACTTATAGAAACATTACTCATGCGACTATCTAAAGTTAATCTGCATTACTACTCTAAAAGAGAAAGTTGAGAACTACTTGTAAAGAAGGTAAATTTACACAGGACAGGGTAATTTGATAAAGTGGATTCAAAATTGGCTCAGTTGTAGGAGACAGAGGGTGATGACACAAGGCTGCTTTAGTGACTGGAAACCTGTGTCCAGTGCCTTACCACAGGGATCTGTGTTGGGCCCGCTATTATTCATCATTTATATAAATGACATTGATGACTATGTGAGGGGTAGGATTAGTAAGTTTGTGAATGACACAGAGATTGGCCAGGTGGTTAACAGTGAGACAAAGTGTCTTGGGCTAGAAGAAGATATAGATGGAATAGTCAAATGGGCAGAGAAGTGGAAGATGGAATTTAACCCTGAAAAGTGTGAGGTGATACATTTTGGAAGGAATAATATGACAAGAAAATACTCAATGAATGGTCGGACACTAGGAAGTTCTGTGGAACAAAGGGACCTTAGTGTGTTTGTTCACAGATCTCTGAAAGTGGAAGGGCAGGTTAGTAGGGTGGTGAAAAAGGAATATGGGACTCTTGCCTTTATCAATCGAGGCATAGATTACAAAAGCAGGGAAGTCATGTTGGAATTGTATAGAACTTTGGTGAGGCCACAGCTGGAGTACTGTGTGCAGTTCTGGTCGCCACATTATCGAAAGGATGTGATTGCACTGGACGCAGAGGATGTTGCCTGGGATGGAACATTTAAGTTATGAAGAGAGGTTGCATAGGCATGGGTTGTTTTCATTGGAGCAGAGAAGACTGAAGGGGCGACCTGATTGAGGCGTATAAGATTGAGGGACATGGACAGATTGGATACGTCGCAGCTGTTTCCCTTAGTTGAAGGTGGCACAGTGGTTAGCACTGCTGCCTCACAGTGCTAGGGATCCGGGTCCAATTCCAGCCTCAGGTAACTGTCTGTTGGAGTTTGCATGTTCTCCCTGTGTCTGCATGGCTTTCCTCTGGGTGCTCTGGTTTCCCCCCACAGTCCAAAGATGTGCGGGTTAGGTTTTTTAGCCATGATAAATTGACCCTAGTGTCAGGGGGATTAGCAGGGTAAATACGTGGGGTTGCAGGAATAGGGCCTGGGTGGGATTGTTTTTGGTGCAAGCTCGATGGGAAGAATGGCCTCCATCTGCACTGTAGGGATTCTATGATTCTATGAAAGGTCAGTCATGAGGGGACATAGGTTCAAGGTGAGGGGCAGGAGGTTTGGGGGGATGTGGGGAAAGACTTATTTTACCCAGGGGGTGGTGACGGTCTGGAGTGTGCTGCCTGGGAGGGTGGTGGAGATGGGTTGCTTCACATCCTTTAAAAAGTATCTGGATGAGCACTTGGCACATTATAACATTCAGGGCTATGAGCCAAGTGCTGGAAGGTGGGATTAGGTGGGTGTTCAGGTGTTTCTAATGTGTCAGTGCAGACTCGATGGGCCAAAGGGCCTCTTCTGCGCTGTATGATTCTATGATTCTGTGTTATTACCCCTAGAAACCTCAGAGAGAGTAGAGTGTCAACAACAATCTCAAGTTGCTAGACAAGAAGTGAGGGAAAAACAACACTCTTTTCAACAAGGAGTCATAGAGTCATAGAGGTTTACAGCATGGAAACAGGCCCTTCGGCCTAATTTGTCCATGCCGCCCTTTTTTTAAAACCCTTAAACTAGTCCCAATTGCCCGCATTTGGCCCATATCCCTCTATACCCATCTTATCCATGGAACTGTCTCAATGCTTTTTAAAAGACAAAATTGTACCCGCCTCTACTACTACCTCTGGCAGCTCGTTCCAGACACTCACCACCCTCTGTGTGAAAAGATTGCCCCTCTGGACACTTCTGTATCTCTCTCCTCTCAACTTAAACATATGCCCTCTAGTTTTGGACTCTCCTACCTTTGGGAAAATATATTGACTATCTAGCTGATCTATGCCCCTCATTATTTTATAGACTTCTATAAGGTCACCCCTCAGCCTTCTACGTTCCAGAAAAAAAAGTCTCAGTCTATCAAACCTCTCCTTATAACTCAAACCATCAAGTCCTGGTAGCATCCTAGTAAATCTCTTCTGCACTCTTTCTAGTTTAATAATATCCTTTCTATAATATGGTGACCAGAATTGCACACAGTATTCCAAGTGTGTCCTTACCAATGTCATGTACAACTTCAACAAGACGTCCCAACTCCTGTATTCAATGTTCTGACCGATGAAACCAAGCATGCTGAATGCCTTTTTCACCACTCTGTCCACCTGTGACTCCACTTTCGAGAAGCTATGAACCTGTACCCCTGGATCTCTTTGTTCTGTAACTCTCCCCAAAGCCCTACCATTAACTGAGTAAGTCCTGCCCTGGTTCGATTAACCAAAATGCATCACCTCGCATTTATCTAAATTAAACTCCATCTGCCATTCATCAGCCCACTGGCCCAATTGATCAATATCCTATTGCAATCGGAGATAACCTTCTTCATTGTCCACTATGCCACCAATCTTGGTGTCATCTGCAAACTTACTAATCATGCCTCCTATATTCTCATCCGAATCATTAATATAAATGACAAATAACAGTGGACCCAGCACTGATCCCTGAGGCACACCGCTGGTCACAGATCTCCAGTTTGAAAAACAACCCTATACAACCACCCTCTGGCTTCTGTCATCGAGTAAGAAGTTTAACAACACCAGGTTAAAGTCCAACAGGTTTATTTGGTAGCAAAAGCCACACAAGCTTTCGGAGCTCTAAGCCCCTTCTTCAGGTGAGTGGGAATTCTGTTCACAAACAGAGCTGTCATCATTCTGTCATCGAGCCAGTTTTGTATCCATTTAGCTACCGCACCCTGGATCCTGTGAGATTTAACCTTATGCAACAACTTACCATGCGGTACCTTGTTAAAGGTCTTGCTAAAATCCATGTAGACAACATCGACTGCGCTGCCCTCATCTACCTTCTTGGTTAGCCCTTCAAAAAACTCAATCAAATTTGTGAGACATGGTTTTCCACTCACAAAGCCACGCTGACTGTCCTTGCATCACTAAATGTCTGTAGATCCTGTCTCTCAAAATACCTTTCAACAATTTACCCACCACAGACGTGAGGCTCACCGGCCTGTAGTTCCCAGGCTTTTCCCTGCAGCCCTTTTTAAACAAAGGCAACAACACCCTCCAATCTTCAGGCACCTCACCTGTGACTATCGATGATTCAAATATCTCTGCCAGGGGACCCGCAATTTCCTCCCTAGCCTCCCACAATGTCCTGGGATACACTTCATCAGGTCCCGGGGATTTATGTACCTTGATGCGCTTTAAGACTTCCAGCACCTCCTTCTCTGTAATATGCACACTCCTCAAGACATCACTATTTATTTCCCCAAGTTCCCTAACATTCATGCTTTTCTCAACAGTAAATACTGATGAGAAATATTCATTTAGGATCTCACCCATCTCTTGTGGATCCACACATAGATAACCTTGTTGATCCTTGAGAGGCCCTATTTTCTCCCCAGTTACTCTTCTGGCCTTTATGTATTTGTAGAAGCTCTTTGGATTCTCTTTTGCCTTATCTTCCAAAACAATCTTGTGTCCCCTTTTTGCCGTCCTGATTTCTCTCTTAAATTGAGAGAGATTGAGTGTTAGTGTGAAATTTGCTGTGTGTGAGAAATGGGTGCGAGCCACAGCTTTAGCAGAAACAGGTCCAGTTCCTGGCATGGTTCAAACCAAAGATGGACTAGTTTGGCGATGACATTCTGCCCAATCATCTCGAAAGGATTTCTCTGAATCAATCCCAGAAATACCAACTTCTATAGTCCCTAGTGTTGTGAATACAACTATGGGAGATTTAGTTGAATCCAAATTGCCTGATGATTGTGTCTATGCTACTATAACATATGAGAATGATACTGAATTAATTCTAAGAGAAGAAGTATCTCCTGAAGTTCCAAATCATAATTCTGGTGTCAAGGACAGATAAATTCCAGAATGTCATATACAAGCAAAGAGGAATAGACTTCTTAATGATTGACTTTCTTATTGTCTGTGTATAATGATTAATGATGTATAGTGCTGTGTCTGAAGTATTATTGATCCTATGTACAACATCATAATAATTTGTTGTCATGGCCACAGACCTAAAGGGGGAGGGATGTTATATATTTCAAAAGGGTTGCAGATTGCTTTAAGAGCTGATTACATGTATAAAAGCAAATTACTGCGGATGCTGGAATCTGAAACCAAAAGAGAAAACGCTGGAAAATCTCAGCAGGTCTGGCAGCATCTGTAAGGAGAGAAAAGAGCTGATGTTTCGAGTCCAGACTACCCTTTGTCAAAGCTAAAAGGCGTAGAAAGTGGGAGATATTTATCTTGTAGGGTGAAGGAATGAAAAATAAGTCATAGCCACAAAAACAAGGGGAAAGGCTGCTGATGGCAGTCCACAGAGAGAATAGAAAGTGTGAATGGCCAAACGGCAGAGAAGCTGAAATCAGAGGGTAAACTGTGACAGATGAAGATGTGGGGGGGAGGGGGGAGATGGGTGGGAGAGAGGTGAAATTGAGAAAAAGGGGGAAGGGGGAAGTGAAGGGGGAGGAAAGGTAAGGAAAGGGGGAATAAGCTAGGGGGAAAGAGTGGGGGAAAGAAAAATAAAGAAAGCCAATAAAGAAATAAAAGATAGAGAATAGTTAAAAATTTAATTAAATGAAAACGAAGGGGTTGAGATGAGGTAGAGCTAATCATCTGTTGTTAAATTTGATGTAGAGACCAGAAGGCTCTAATGTGCCTGATTACATGATTTGATGATGATGTCATTAGGATGTTGCACAGGCTGCTGCTTTCACTTTCAGTTTGTGCTCTGTGCGGGCAAGAGGCCCTGGAATAAATCTATTTCTGTTAGTTTGAACAAAGAACAAAGAACAATACAGCACAGGAAGAGGCCCTCCAAGCCCGCACCGCTCCCTGGTCCAAACTAGACCATTCTTTTGTATCCCTCCATTCCCACTCCGTTCATGTGGCTATCTAGATAAGTCTTAAACGTTCCCAGTGTGTCCGCCTCCACCACCTTGCCCGGCAGCGCATTCCAGGCCCCCACCACCCTCTGTGTAAAATACGTCCTTCTGATACCCGTGTTAAACCTCCCCCCCCTCACCTTGAACCTATGACCCCTCGTGAACATCACCACCGACCTGGGAAAAAACTTCCCACCGTTCACCCTAACTATGCCTTTCATAATTTTATACACCTCTATTAGGTCACCCCTCATCCTCCGTCTTTCCAGTGAGAACAACTCCAGTTTACCCAATCTCTCCTCATAACTAAGCCCTTCCATACCAGGCAGCATCCTGGTAAACCTCCTCTGCACTCTCTGCAAAGCCTCCACGTCCTTCTGGTAGTGTGGTGACCAGAACTGGACGCAGTATTCCAAATGTGGCCGAACCAACGTTCTATACAACTGCAACATCAGACCCCAACTTTTATACTCTATGCCCCGTCCTATAAAGGCAAGCATGCCATATGCCTTCTTCACTACCTTCTTCACCTGTGCCGTTACCTTCAAGGATCTGTGGACTTGCACACCCAGGTCCCTCTGCGTATCTACACCCTTTATGGTTCTGCCATTTAAATCTATATGTGCAAACCACATCTTTTCTTTTTGTCGAAAACCCACGACCCCTCATATAATCAGGATATTTCAAGGGGGAAATTAAAACACAGGTTTGAACTGGTCTTGCGTAGTTTAAAATGGAACACCAGCAAAACAGGGAAATAAGAGTATTGGTTCTAACTATTTCTTCCTTCTGGGTATACAAACCTTAGAAGGTGGCACAATAAGTTGTTAAGGCTGATGTTAATTTTTTTTAAAATGGGACCCTTGGGTCTATTAATTGAGGTATAGAGTGAAAAAGCAAAGCGGGAAGACTAAACCTTCATAAAACACTGCTTAGGCCTCCCTTGGATATTGATGCTATTTTTACTCAAAGTGTATTCATTCGGTGTGAACTATTTTATCCATTTTATTCATTACTGGGCACCATACTTTGGGAAAGATTTCAGGGTGAATTTTAATGTTGCCTCCAGGGTGATAACGATGCAGGGTCGCTAGATTCCATGTCGGTGAGGCGCCAACCAACTTTTGGGTTGAGGGTGGGGGCGAGTAATCTGTTCTCCCTCCCCACCCATAAAATCCATTCTCTCAAGGCCTTAGGGAGGGCACAGAATAGATCCACTAAAATTGCCATAGGGAATTCAAAGATCCAAACCACCCAAAGATGTGTGGGTTAGGCGGACTGGCCATGCTAAATTGACCCTTAGTGTCAGGGGGATCAACAGGGTAAATATGTGGAATTATGGGGGCAGGGCCTTGGGTGTGATTGTTGTCAGTGTAGGCTCGATTGGCCAAATGGCCTTCTTCTGCACTGTAGAGATTCTATGATCGTACAGTTACGTGCAGAAGCTGTGGTTATTCTCCTTTGAGCAGAGAAGGGTAAGAGCTGATTTGGCAGAGGTGTTCAATATTATGAGGCGTTTTCATTATGTAAATAGAGGGAAATTGTTTCCAATGGCAAAAGTTAATTCAACGGCACTCACAGATTAAGGTCAATCAGCCTAGCGGTCAGAGATAACACCGAGGAAACTTCTTTTTAGAGACAAGTTATTGTGATCTTGAATGCAGTACTTGAAAAAGTGATCGAAATCAACTTGCTGTCGAGGGAGTGCAGCAAAGGCTGATTCCTGGGATGGCAGGACTGTCACATGAGGAGAGACTAAGTCAGTTAGGATTATACTCATTGGAGTTTAGAAGATTGAGAGGGGATCTCATAGAAACTTATAAAATTCTAACAGGATTAGAGAGGGTAGATTCGGAAAGAATGTTCCCAGTGGTGAGAGAGTCCAGAGCTAAGGACCATAGTCTGAGGATAAGGGATAAACGTTTCAGGACTGAGGTGAGGAGAAATTTCTTCACCCAGAGTGGTGAATCTGTGGAATTCACTACCACAGTTGTTGTGATTTCAAGATTTCTTTGGATTTCTTTGGATTAAAGGGATCAAGGGATATGGGAGGAAGGGGGGGGATCAGGGTATTGAATTCGATGATCAGCCCATGATCATATTGAACGATAAAGCAGGCTCAAAGGGCCGAATGGCCTACTCCTGCTTCTATTTTCTATGTATGCTTCTATATATGAATCAATAGCAACTTTTAAGAAGAAATTGGATAAATGCTTGAAAGTAAAGATTTTTCAGGCATGTTGAGAAAGAGACGGGAGTGGAACTAATTGGAAAGCTCTAACAAAGAACAGGCAAGGGCATAATGGGCCAAATGGCCTCCTTGTGTACTGTACCATTCTATGAATGTGTGGGGAAAAATGAAGTATTCACATTCACCTTGCAGAGTTTGCAACCTCAAGATGTTTGAAGCTCTGAACTTGTTTTTGAAGTG